>NC_056751.1:735549551-735652051 GCF_019279795.1 Protopterus annectens | reverse complement strand
TGGGGGGCTTGCCCCCTCTCATTACATTTGGTGGAAAGTGCTATGATTTATGTTGTTTAAACTCAGTATATGTATGATATGTGTCTTCAGTGTTTTGAGTTTCAGTGTTTTGAATTTACAGTGTTTTGGTCTTCTATATTATGAAGTTTTCTCATTTTCAGTGTTTTGAGCTTTCAGTGTTATGAAGTGAATCCATATATACATATGCATGTTTATCAGAATCAAAATTCCATTTCATCTCCCTTTGTTGAATGTACTTGGGAAGTCAGCATTATTTTGACACCTTAGAGCAAACTGGTGCTATTTCACATGCCTGAGTGACCATGTGCATGACTTTCTAGAACAAACTATCCCCATCTCGATGCACCTGAGCTCTTCATCTAACCTAGGATGAGCGTACTCATCCTCTATGTGACATCAGTAATTCTCATGTCTCATCTCTGTCTACTTTACTGGATTATAATTTGGGTAGTTCTTCCATGAGTAAATGTGGACAATTCTGTTATCCCTTAGGAAATTTAATTTCTGTCAGATTTAAAGCAAACAAGCAAATATGTTGTATCAAACAACAAATATAATTAAAAACAGTCAGGTAGACAGCAAATATGTAAACCCAAAATAATATGTCCATTTATATGCTGCCCTAAAAATACAAGTGTGTGGGGGTCCATGGATTGAAAACAATCTAGGGCCCAAGCAGGGCCAGCCTTAGTCCAGTCTATTTGGCCCAATAGGGCCCTGCTTCCTTTGGGACCTTGCAGTAGGCTATGCCAGGGTAAATATGCCTTATGTGACCCAAAGAGGTGCCTAAGAGACACTAAAGCAAAGTGCAATAATTTTCCTACTGGCAGTTGTGCTCCTTAGTAGTGAATATAAGTCTCATTAATGGAGTGGGCAACATTTCCCATTATGCACTGCACTAGTGGCTAGTCCAGGCTTCTTGTCTGGCTTGCAGTGTTAGCTGCATATTTTCCCATAGCAATCAATTGCTGTTGCTATGTGTTCAGCAGGGTCCAACTAACCATCTAGTTTTGTGTACCTGTCTAGTTACTGTCCACCAGCCTTAATTTGAAGACTGATTGAGAAGTCCCGTATTTTGGTTTCCTTCTGTTGCTGATATGGGGGTTATGATTGGTTGCTAACGAATATAATTATAAGAAACAACTATGAAACAGTCAGTCTCAGGGAGTATGAAAAATACGGGTTCCTATTAGATTGTCGAAACTCCGTTTACTCGAATACGAAATCATCGACACATATTGTGCAAAATACGTAATCGTCGAACGTGCAAAACTGCGAAATTCGAAATGTCGAAGTGTTTTGGTTGGCCCGTCTGTGGTATAGCTCCGTAAGGTAAGTGTGCAATAGTTACGGACTTTAGGATTAGGGTGCGGGTTAAGGTACGTGTGTAGGTAATGTGTGTAAGACTTAGTGTAGTATTAGAAGAAGGGTTTTGTTAAATGTTATTTGTGTATTATTTATTTTGTTTGGGTATATCACTGTAGGGTAAGTGTGCGGTAGTTACGGACCTTAGGGTTAGGCAGGGGTTAAGGGTAGTGCATAGATAGTTGTGTATGTGGAGTTTAGTGTAGGGTTAGAAGTTGAGTTTTGGTGCTTTACTTTAGGGTTAGGAGTAGGGTTTGGTTAGTGTATGTATGTGGTTTATTTATTTTGTTTGGGTAAGTAGTATGTAGCGAGTGGTGGGGTTGGCCGACTATGAATGTTCGATATTTTAAATTTTGCAGTTTAGTGCGTTCGGTATTTTTGCGGTTCGAGTAATTCGTGTCACTGTTTTGGTATTCAATGTAATGGATTTTTGTTGTTTTAATATAGACCCGAAAAATACTAGTAAGTATAAAAAAGGTACTTTGATGTGAGGTAATGTCTGATTGCTAAAACTTGTGACAGAATGTTATCAATTCGACAGTATGGGAGAGAAATGACTGCTGCAGTCAGACTGGAGCAAAATAATCCCAGAGAAGTGAAATATGAGGTGTATGTGTCTGTGTGTGTGTGTGTGTGTGTGTGTGTGTGTGTGTGTGTGTGTGTGTGTGTGTGTGTGTGCTGAGCTGTTTGCATAACTCTCATCTGCAATAATTTTTGCCTTTAGATTTAGCGATGCTGCACCCTGATTTACTATTCCCCTGATAAAGTCAGACCTGCTTATAGGTACATACTTTATTAAAGCATGCACAAAGATTCAGTGCCACTAACTACAGAGAGTCTAGTATTAAAAAGCTGTTGTTAAAAATAAAAAAAAATGCTCCCCTTTCCAACTCTCTGATATGATTATAAAGGCCAATGCTATGACTTCTGAATGCTTGGAGATCAAGAGGCATGCGTGTATGGATGGAAGTAAAAGAATGGTTCACAACAGCTCGTACGATAGAAAAATAGAAGTAAAGCATACAGTTAAAGGTAGAAAATAGCTGGACTCGATTTGGAAGAAGTTTTTGGGGAAACCATGTTATAGAAAGCTGAACAGGCTGTGTGAGTTTTGCATGTTTTCTCTACATTCATGTGGGCTTCCCTAGGGTATCCCAGTTTTCTCCTTTATGCCATAGCATTTTACTTAGTAAGAATTTTAAGTTATTCCTGCTTGTAATGCTTACTGTTACCTAAATGACCTAGAATATGCCCGGAAATAATGGCATGTGTTAACCCACTTACCCAGTTTTACAAATTAAATAAAAATAAACTTTCTGAAATGGTTATAAGCGGGTGGTGAGTGAGCAAAAGCACTTTCTAAGGAGAGGTCTGAGATTATTGCTGTTAGTGCTGCTGATCAAACAGTTTTATGTGATTTTATGGAAGGACATTGGCTATAGCAGGTATGAAAATTAACTGGGTAAGGAACTCTAGTCATTTGCAACAAATGCAGGTGACATGAGATGACCGGAGGCCCATGAAGGAAGAAATATGTAATATGAGATGAAAATTTATAAAGGAGATTAAATAACTTTAATGCCCCCCCCCCCCATTCCTCTCATAATCATTAGTTACAGCCCTGTTGACTCATTTGCCCAGCACTTCCTGGCATCGGAGGACTTTGGGCATAAAAGTTGAGAGCCTTGGATTTTGATGAGTCACAAAATGTTACCAGGTTTCACATTTATAGGATCATAACAGTTACAAGGCAAATTAGCTGCAAGGCTATTTCTGCCTCAGCAGTACCCACCCTTAAGCCTTGCCTCCTTTTTCAAGTTATGCCAGGGTGAATTTATAAGTACCCATCCAGCTGTCCATTTCATTTTTAAAATCACACAGTGTATCATACTGTTTAACAGGGGGAGAAAGTCCCCCCCCCCCAGTGCTGCATGACAACTTTATTTATCCTTTTCAAAATGGGCCTGCATCTTCGTAACATGGTCTGCTTGGTGTTGTTTGAAAGACTTCCCAAAAATGCTGGAGTGTGTAGCAGACTTAACTTACAAAGATATATTTTTTTAATTTAATTTACTTATTTAAAGTCTTGTTAACCAAAGCAGAGCATTGATCCAAGGAGACCACTGTCAGGCTCAACATGATGGGGGAATACAATTAAGGAAACAATCACTTTTAATCAATATCGTTGCAACAATAGTAATGAAAGACAAGGAAGCAGAGAGGTATGAGTCAGGATAATATGTAGCATAAAATGGACATAATCATAACTACATATGATACAAGGATTCAGCCATTAAAATTGGTAAGAACAGTACCTGTACACTATCATAGCATCCTGTAGTATAATATTTCTATGGAGAAACTAATATACAAAGAAATACGTACAGTTTTTGGGCATGGGATGTGAAGGTAACTAAGGCATGAATCAAAGGAGAAGAAGAAGGGAAGACAGGGAGATAGAAAAGAGAAAAAAAGTAGTGAGGGGGGAAAGGGGAGTTTGCAGCTATTTCCTACCCAGGTTTAGGAGATCCAGGTAGTACTACAGGAGTTCAGGAACATGTTTTCTAATAAGCCATGGTGCATCTAACCAATGAAATACCATGTAGATGCTTCACAATTCCTCATCAAACAGACCCTTATAGTATGCCTGAGTGAGTTAAGCAGATCCTGAGAGAAACTACATGAAATTTTGGATCTCTGGATAGTCCAGGAGTCCAGTAGTTTACTTATGTTTTAAAACTTCTTATGATAAAATATTACTTAATAAATAAATAGATTGTTTTATTTTTAATTCATAGTAATAGCATATATTCCTGATACCTAATCTGCAATAGTCTTAAGTCCCAGAAGCCAGCAAGTGGAGGAAGGGTTGGGGGTAGGTGTGTGTGGAGGTCATCGGAGGTCCCCACAAAAATTATCTAAATTGGGCCCTGCAGTTGCTAAGGCTGGTTCGGTCGTAAGGTGCCCTTAATCTGCTGGTGTCATTAAGTATTATTAAAGTCAATAATGGAATTTCTTAGTGAAGAAAACTGAGGAGAGGGTTAGTGGTGAGCTGGTATTGAGAAATTTTACATTAGAAGATGAATTATAAGGCTGGACTGTGCAAATATGTTGATATTTCCAAACTGCAAATATCAGAATGTGATCACTGAAGGGAATTACTGAAAGACCTTACTGAGACAGGACTTTAAGGACAGAACCTTAGGAAATATACTGTTCTGCCCAAATGCCTTGTTATTTCTACTTAGCTGGTAGAGTGACTGAGCATGAACAAAGGTTATGATCTCGGAATGTTGCTGAGGATCACGACTTAGCATTTCGTCAACCTTTAATATTATCGAGACAACAATGTCGAAAATGTAAAAACATGAACACCCGGAACATTGTATTTTCTCTCCTGATAAGTAACCACTTGGCCACCAACAAATAAAATAGAAACATAACTAAATTAAACCTGCCAAATTGGGGGGCTTTGCCCCCAGCCTCCCTAACTAAAGATAACAACTCTGAGATCGCACAGCAGTGGATAAAAGAACAATGTTCACCATGGTAGCCAAGTAGTTACTTACCCGGAGAGAAAATAAGATGTTCCATGTGTTTTGTGTTTTTAAACTTTCAACATTGTCATCTTAATGATATGAAAGTCGATTAAATGAAATGGTAAGTCAGCTATATGAAGGGGACCCATATATATATATATATATATATATATATATATATATATGTGTGTGTGTGTGTGTGTGTGTGTGTGTGTGTGTATATATATATATATATATATATATATATATATATATATATATATATACATATCTATATGGATCTACTTTACATGATCAACTTTTCACAAAGTCGAAATTCATATGGCCAAGACCATATGATCGACTTTTGAAAAGCCGAACGTGTAAAGTAAACGCAACCAACACTTACCTAAAAGCTCTTAGCAGGGGGGCTACGCCCCTCTGCACCCCCCATGGGGGCTCTGCCCCCACACCCCCCGTAACTTAAATATACCAACTTCGAGATTACACCACAGTGCGGAAGAGGGAAATTTTCCCGTTCCGTACTGTACAGAGATTGCGGTTCTCCATGGTCGGCTTTTCAAAAGTCGATCATATGGTCTCAGCCTTATGAATTTCGACTTTGTGAAAAGTCGATCTTGTGAAGGGGACCTATATATATATATATATATATATATATATATATATATATATATATATATATATATGTCTATATGACAGTATTGAATGGACTAAATAACGAATGCTATTTAGTCGATCTGATACTGTCGAAATTGCAAAATAGCGAAGTCACGGAACATCAAATTTTTTCCCAGGGAAAAAATTTGGTGGGCCGTCTTCGGGACTTTGCCATTTTCTATTTCCTCCACTATGGTACGATCTCCTATTTAAGTAGGGGGGTGTGGGGTGCACAACCCCCCCACTTAAATTTGTGTTTAAGTTTTTTTTTTTTTTTTTTTTACGAAGCAGCAAATTTTTTCCCTGAGAAAAAATTCGGTCTTCCGTTTATTTGATATTTTGTTGTTTCGATATTATCGGTACGATGAAATAGCGTTCGCTATTTACATCATACAATAATATGACATGGACGCATACATATATATATATATATATATATATATATATATATATATATAAATGTGTATATATATATATATATATATATATATATATATGTGTGTGTGTGTGTGTGTGTGTGTATGTATGGTTGGGGTGGTCCGGTGTATGATGCATAATGTAGATATAGTTTTTACCACAGGTCAGTAACCAAGTTCCCATACATTTCATTTATCATACATTCCCTTTATCCAATTCGTCCGTGTTTTGAGGCTCTACTAATTGCATAAGCTGTCTACTGAACAGAACTTTAGGTAATGTCCATTTTATAAACTGAATGTCATGCGGGGTCCACTAATTAAACCTTGGTTATCTTGGTCATGTTTAGGGCTTTATGCCTCTGCACCCCAAAGCTGGCTCTTTTTGAAGTATTTTAACAGTACAGTGAGGGTCATGTTAAGGTTTGTTAGTGTTATAGTTCATTTGCTTATTCTTAGTTTAGACACATACTCAGGGTTTTTTTGTGATAATGTCATTATCTAATTCAGTGGTGGATTTAGGCTTTCTTGTTGCTGTGTCTCCCCAACTTTCTTTTTTTAATACTTCTGGAGTCTCACGCATGCTACACAACAGGCCACTTGCTCACACACTTTCCCTGCTCATGATGTTTTGTGACATCAGTTTAGACATTCTCACCCATATGAGAGACAATCAGAGAAAGACAGGGACAGACGGAACAGAACGCCCACAAGTTTTAAACATACAACAAACTGGTAAACAGCACTAGTAATGAAAAAAGTGCTGTTTTTTTGGTGGCATTAGCAGCAGTGGAGATGCAATGAGAACTGGGAATGGATTGCTTGACCACCATAGAGAATGATTAGAAGAAACTCATTGAAAGCAGCAGCAACAGCCGCCCTCGGTTATATACTCAGTGGTGCAAAGAGGCAGTCAAAGGAATTCTGTGGTCAGTTTGCAGCTTTTGCAGCCACTTTTTTATACCCTGGCAGATGGTCAGATAATCGTGGCACATTCTTCCACAAAGAAATGTAAAGAGTATCATCAGTATAAATAGCAGTATTCAAGTTATTTTTTTCAATTAGTTGCCTGCATGCTCATCCAAGATGGGGGGGGGGGGGGGTGGTGCATGCTCCTGGCAAATGCTGATGGGTTGATTTCCCTGGAAGCAAGCACTTGGTGCCTCCTATAGCAGGATTGTCCTGTTGATGTCAGTGACTTACTTCACTGAGGGGGTGGTGCAGCACTAACACCCATTGCCTGCTCCACTCATAGATGTTTAGTTTACAACATTTGGTCTCCCTTAAAATGGTGAAAACTGGTCTTTGAGAGATGTGGAACAATAATGAACAGGCACACCTTGCTCCTGTGGCACAGGGATTGGTTTACATCACATTCACGATCTGTTATTTGTGAGGCAGGTGTAGTCTGACACCTATGACACATGGATGTGTAGGAATTGCATGCATGTCCACTGTGTGCATTGATGGAACAACATTTTTGCTACTTATTTGGGCTGCAGTTGAGTGAATATTTTTTTTTGGGGGGGGGCTCATGACTGCATTTTGCTGTGTCACTTTCTGTGTAAATAAATCTCTCTCTGAATTGTGGGTAAGTTCCAGTGCATGTAAACACAGTGGTAGTGATACAGTTACATAGTTATGAGCATAATTATTTGTTTGTGTGTTTATTTTCTTATCACTTGTTGATGGAGCAGGAGGGTTGTTCTATGGACCATTTTCTTTCTTGACCCATTCCACAACAGCAAAATAATATGTATATATGAATATAAATAAACAACATGATATATATATATATATATATATATATATATATATATATATATATATATAGAGAGAGAGAGAGAGAGAGAGAGAGACACATACACACATTATATATTTATATGGATTCACTTCAGAATCTCGAACTTCTAAAATCTCAAACTTCATATGGTCGAGACCATATGATCGAGGTTTCAGAAGCTCGAAATTCTGAAACAAATTCCAAAAGGCAACAACAAATAAAATGTTTCTGCAGGGGGGGGCAAGCCCCCCTGCACCCCCCACACCCCCGCTACTTAATATACCAACTCCAAGATCGCACTACAGCGAGGAAAAGGGAAATCTCCCGTTCCGCGCTATATGCAGATCTCTGTTCAAAATTTCGAACTTCTGAAACCTCGACCATATGGTCTCGACCATATGAAGTTTGAGATTTCAGAAATTCAACATTCTGAAGGGAACCCATTTTATATATATATATATATATATATATATATATTTTTATATATATATATATATATATATATATATATATATATATATATATATATTTATATATATATATATATATATATATATATATATATATATATGTATGTATATGGGGAGGGATACTGTTTAGCAGTTAAGTATACCCATTGAGGCCTCATGTTTTTTGGGAGGTAAAAAGAAACTAGAGTACCTGGAGAAACTCATACAGGCAGCAGCAGGTGAACAAACTGACTCCAGAAAGACTGTAATCAGAGGTTAGGCTTGAACCTCAAAATCTGGATCTGTGAGTCAGAGGTCTTACTCTTGAACCATAGTACTGCTTAGTTATAAGTGTTATATGAGAATGCACCCATTAGTATATAAGTGCTATATTCTGTTTGTGTATCTTAGTCATTGATCAGACATTAGCATAATGTCCTTCACAGTTTAGTGGGTTTGCTCTCTAGGACTCATTCTGCAACATACGTGGAAATTCTTAATGTGGTAATTATACCTGCAGTATATCCATGTCTGCAGATACTGACTATTATGTTTCCAACAGGCAGCTACAGAATTTAATTTAATGAGTGGTAAATATGACATGTACCTTCTGTGTGGCTTCAAATAGCAGTCCTAACTGTGTTAGAGGCCCTTTCAGTGGAGGGATGCATGTTAACAACTGGAATAATCTTACCCATCTTGGGAGTGGGCATTTGATATAGCCCATCTGCAGGTGTTGTGGGGCTTGATGTTACATTTCCACAGCACAGCACCTTCTAGGAGACATGCCTGCAGGCGTAGCATAGGCAAACATCACAGTGCATCTGGTAGCCAACAAACACTAAAGCTGTTTGACACCATACTTCATGCTAACATAATAAGCTGAATCAGCTGCAAATAACCCAAACATAGTTAGGGGGATAGCAAATTGGTTGAGGGATAGAACCATGTCATGAGGGTGGCAGGTTTGTCCTCAGCAAACATGAAGGTTATCAGTGGTGTTCCTCAGAGCTCTGTTTTGGGACCATCTACTTCATAGATCTCCAAATAACAAATGGGGATCTCTGGCTAACCAAGTTTGTGGACTACTGCAAACTTGGCTTCATTCTCAAGTCTCCTTTTGATAAGCAGAAGCTCCAAATGGGACTCAGAGATGTCAACAATTGGAGCTGAAAAACAGGTTAAAACTAAGTGATAAAAAGTGCAAAATCTTCTTATGTGGCAAACAACACATTCAGCCATCTTACAGTATAGACTGCACTCCACTTCCGAATGGAAGTGTGATGGGACAGTAGATAAGTCCCTTACCTCTGACCATTACATTGCAACAGCGGTTAGGATATCTTTTTACCTGCCACAGCTGACTGCAAAACCTATTTCATCTAAAGTCAAGGAAGTTCTTACCCCTCTATATTCTATATCGATCAGACCTTTTATCAAATACAATGCACATTTTGTGATGTATCTTACTAAGCATATTAAGCAACTGAAAAACCCCAAAGGCTCATAATTAAAAAGAACACAGGCTACTAGGAGAAGGTGGAAGCACTCTTCCAATATTCAGTATATTACAGACTCCTTAGGGGTGATCTGTGCCTTACCTTTCAGAACATTAGGGATCCAGTAGCCTACGACATCCTATATCTCCGCAAATTAAATAGTCCCACTAACAATAGAACCAGGGATCTAAACCTGCTTCAGCACATAAACAAAACACAGCAGGAAAAATAGATTTGTTAGGCAACAGTTACCCCTTGTCTGTAACAAACTTCCACTCAAAATTAAGCAATATGACACACTTTCTTCCTTCAAAAAGGAGTTAGACAGTTAGATGGGTATCCACAAATGCACCCCTGGTATGAATTACCTGTTCCTCCTTGAAAAAAGAGAGAAGGTCTAAGTGGGGCTACTAGTAAGGCATAGATGGCCACTGAGCCCCTGTAACTTTGTATAGTCACTGAACCCAACCCATGTAACTTTGTATATTTTATGATTCTATGACTCTATGATGGGGAGTATGAATTGCAGTGCACCTTCCAGCCAGCAGAAGGCAGTTAAAGCATAAATTGTGATGCACCTAGCATTATTTATTTATTTATTTATTTTTTATTTTTTATTTATTTAACATTTGTTGACCGGGAAAGTCCGACTAGGTTCCACAGATCCTGTTTTCAGTGGAGGCCCGGGGAGAAATGCTCCAGAATGCTCCAGCATGCAAAGTAAAACTAGTTTGTGAACTGTGAATGACTCTCTGGCCAGCAGTGGGAAAGGTGAGTCATCATCACGTTCTGGCCTGGTACAGGAAGAGTAGTAGGTTTTGCGTTGCGTCTTCTGGAAGATGGGTGTGGACACTACAATGTGTATTCTGTTAGCAGGGTTTGAGGGAAATGGGGGGATATACTACATCTTGAAGTCCTGCAGGTTGAAAGCAACCTTCTGACGTTTAAAATAGGCAGAAAAGTCCTTGAAAAGTAGAGACATCCAGACAAAAATTTGGATGACTAATTACCATAAACTCTGAATACCAATTAGCACATTACTCTTCCTACTTCCAATGGGAATGTGGGATAGTACTCAGAAATAAGGGTTTAAAAAAGAGGCAAAATGTATGGAAAATGTAAGTACATTATCAAAGAGACAGTGTAAAATCTGTAAACTTTAATTTACCATTTTGCAAAATTTCACCACACTTGCTTAAGAAAAAGAGAACTATCAGATTTGCATTGTCTTTCTTTAAATTGCTGTTGACACTAATATGCTGGTCATGTAATGGGTTTTCTGTGTATTAGACAGATTCAAAAATCAGATGTGATAAAGGGGATTCCAAAATTCGTGTGAACAGATAAATCAAACATGAAAATAGGGGCATACCGCCAAAAATAGAAACATCCTGTACAAGGTTAACTCAGGCCTAAAAATAGGAACATTTCTCCAAAAGAGGGACAGTTGAGAGGTCTGGTTGAAAGTGGTAACCTCCACATCTGTAATCCTCTCCAGTGGCTTTGTGACTGTCGTTGAATGAAACATGTAAGCCAGTGGTGGAAGTGGGACCTTAACTTCAAAGGAGATGTGGACCAAAAACTTGTTTAAACTAAAGTGCATGCATACATCAAGCATGTCATACATATGTGCTTGGCTGTTTAGTAAACCTTTGACCTACTCAGACCTACATCCTTTGTCTGCAGTACTCTCTATATTGCATTTTAGAGATAACTGCATGTGGTTATGAGTATTCCAATAGTGAACAGTAATGCAGAAATATTTATTTGCTTCTTTGTTGACCAGGATGGTTCTCTGGTCTGAGCTCATTTTTAGAAGAGGCACAAGGAACAATGCTTAAACTATTTATACACTAATCCAACTTTCACTGGAATGCAAAAAACATATACGTAGAATACTTAATCACATATGAAAATCCAGGAAATAAAATAAAGGAAAAAGGTACATTTGCAGAATCAGCCAAGAAAATAGTAGATCTGCCAAAGAACAGTGCAGTGTAATATTAAAGTCATTGAACTTCATTGTCATTTAGACTCTACGAGGATAATCAAAAAGAAATTGCGTATATCAGGCTCAATATTGAGATGACAATTCAACACATAAAAATTATATATAGCACATGCAGCATACATAACATTAACTTTGTTAGACTGTTATTTTACTACATACTACAATAAAATACTATGTCTACAGTTTTTAGCAGCTGAGTGATTGATTATTGCACATTTATTTATTGCATAGTTCTTTTCTGATATGTTAGAATAGCTAGCAGATAAATATTGCACTTGATTGACACTGTAAACAGATAACTATGAGTGAGCATCCCCTAAGTTCTATTGCTCCATAATGGTTTGACCTATACAAGACCTTGTCAATGACTAACATTCCTGAGATTGCTTCCAGAGTTTAAGAACCTAATCACCTGTGGGAAGAAACTTCTCCTGAACCTGGTTATTTTACAGCGCATGCCGTGGTATCATCTGCCAGATGACAAGCTTGTAAGCAGACCATAGGCAGGGTGTGTAGGATCACTGGCAATTTTTGTGGCCCCGTTGTAACAACGTGCCATATATAGACCATATATCACTGAGAAGTTGGAGCCTGTTATTCTCTCAGCGACCTTCACCACCCTCTGTAGGGCTTTTTGATCTGTAACTGAACAGCCCCCATAACACACTGTGAAGTTGCTCTTTAGGATGCTTTCTATGGCACCCCGTAGAAGGTGATCAGGATGGAGGGTGGTAGATTTGCTTTCCTTAACCTGCACAGAAAATGCAGGCATTGGTGGGCTTTCTTGACTATGTAATGATGTTTAGTGACCAGGATAAGTCCTCCTCAATGTGGACTCCCAGGAATGTTGTGCTCCTTACTATTTCAACCCTCCCTCCATTAATCATGAGTGGAGAGTGAGCTAGATGGGTTCTCCTGAAGTCTGTTATGATCTCCTTGGTTTTGGTGACATTGAGCTCAATGTTATACATAGCACAATACCAGCCAATCAATAGATTAATTTCTTCACTGTATGAGCCTTCATCTTCATTACTGATGAGGCCCGCGACTGTGAAGTCATCTGCAAATGTGATGTGATTGGTATTAAATCTGGCTGTACAGTTATAAGTTAGTATGGTAAACAGTAGTGGACTCAGCACACATCCCTGGGGTACTCCTATGTTAATTATGATGTTTCTTGAGGAATTCTTGCCCACATAAACTTTTTGTGGTCTTTCGATAAAAAAGTCCAGTATCCAGGTTTCACGTGTGGTTACAGATGCCTAGATAGACAGGATTCTCGATTAGTTGTTGTGGGATAACTGTGTTGAATGCTGAACTAAAGTCAATAAACAGCATCCTAATGTAATTGTCCTTATTCTCCAGGTGTGCCATTGCGAGATGTAATGCAACCGAGATGGCATCTGCCGTGGAGCAATTGACATGATATGCAAACTGTAGTGGGTCGAGTGCAACTGGCTGTTTTGCTGACAGGTGATTTTTGACCAGTCTTTCAAAACTTTTCATGACAGTGGATGTGGAGGCTACTGGTCTGTAATCATTCAGCCTTGAGGGAGTTGCTTTCTTTGGCAGTGGTATTATGTTTGTATTTTTGAAGCATTTGGGTACCTTTGCTTGGACAAGGGAGATGTTAAAAATGTCCGCTAGTACAGTGCTTAGTTGTTCAGCACAGTCATTTAACATTCTTTGTAGGATGTTGTCCGGTCCAGCAGCTTTCCTAGGGTTCACCTGTCACAGGGTCTTCCTCACCTCACTTGTGGTTAGACTGAGCACTCCATCCTCCGGACTTGTTGGAAGTTTCACCGCCTTTGAGCAGTTCCTATCCTCGACTCTGCTGTAGAAGACGTTTAGCCTATCCAAGAATTCTATGCCGTCCCCACATTTGGCTGATAGTGGTTTGTATTCTGTAATGGTTTTTATGCCCTGCTACATTTTCCTGGAGTCCCTTGTATCAGTGAAGAGGCTCTGGACCTTCCTTCTCTTGGCACTCTTTGCTTCCTTTATCCCTCTTTTCAGATTTGCCCTAGTCACTCTGAGAGCTTCATTGTCATTTGTTTTGAATGCCTCATTTCGCTCCCTCTGAAGTTCATATACTTTCCTTGTCAGCCAAGGTTTCTGATTGGCTGTTATTAAGATATTTTTATTAGTCATCACATCATCTACCCAGTCGGCTGTGGTGGTGCAGTATTTAGCATTGTCACCTCACAGCAAGAGGTTCTCTGGTTTGATTCTCAGCTGGAGCACTTTCTGTGTGGAATCTGCATGTCCTCCCTGCTGTCGAATGAGTTTTAAAGGTTCATAGGTTCATACCAGGCTATCTGCCCTAGGGCATTTATAAGCCTAGCCAGAGTGTGTTTGGCTTTCGCCACCCATTTTGAATGAATTTTGCTATGCCCTTTTTTGAGGTTAGTATACTGTGCCTCTGTCTAACAGTGACACAGAAGTGATACCTGGGGTAAACCTACTATCTCCCATCCACTCATCAAGATTCCTCTTGAAGAGAGTCAATGAGGGACTCTGCCTAACCTGGACTGGGATTTTATTCCAGAGTGAAGGGAGCCTCTGGGTTATGAATCTGTCCCTCCAGCACATCCTATTTATTTCAGTGCTGAGGTTCAAGTCTCTCGAGCATGTAGCTCGATGGGATTTGGATTTTCTGAGGTGCAGCATGTCCATTAATTCCGGGTTGGACATGGATTTATACGTCAGGCACAGATCGCCTCTGAGCAGGTGGTATGCCACTGAGTAGAGCTGGAGTTTCTTTAACCGGGCAGCATATGGCATCTGTTTGAGCCCTTTGATCCTCTTGGTGCTGTACTTTTGGGGTCTTACCAGTTGCTGCAGGTGTCTGGTAAGGTACATCCCAAAAGGGGCATTGTACTCAATTATGGGCCTGATGAGGGATGAGTAAAGAGGCACGATGACCTCCCCTGATCTAGATGTGAATCTCTTCATGATTAGGTGGGCTATATAAAATGTTTTTCTAACCACTTTGGCCACGTGGTTGTCAAATGAGAAATTGCTATCAACTTGGGTCCCCAGGTCCCTAATTACTTCTTCCGTACTTAATAGATTACCACCTATGTGGTAATTTGTGGGCACTTTGTTTTTGCCAAAGGGGATGACTATACCCTTTTTGGCGTTTAACTTGAGGCCATGGCTCTGGCACCAGTTGTCTGTTTCTATGAGGCCCTTTTGTAGGATGCTTGTGTCGGCTGGAGAGTCTATTATGGCGCCCAGTTTGCAGTCATCTGCGAACTTGGTCAGCCACAGTCCTTCCATGCTAGCCTGTACCTCCGAGAAATATATACCGAACAAGAGAGGTCCCAGGACTGAGCCTTGTGGGATGCCACTTGTAACTGGTTTAGAGTCTGACATGGCTCCAGCAATTCTAACCATGTGGGTTCTGTCCTTGAGTCAGTTTGCAACCCATCTAGTGACATAGGGGTTTATATTTAAGCTGGTGAGCTTATCTATAATGCCCAAGTGGAGTATTGTATCGAAGGCTTTTGCAAGGTCCAGGTAGGTTGTGTGGACCACCTTCCCTTCGTCAATGGCCTTGGTGATTGCTTCAAAGAAATCAACCAGGTTTAAGAGGCAGGATCTGCCCTTAACAAAGCCGAACTGCATAGGATCCAGTGTCTGTAGGTCCCCAATATCTTTATTTATGAGGTCCATAATGATCCTTTCCATAGCTTTGCAGACCAAGCTAGTCAAGTTTCCAGGATCCATTGAGGCACCACCTTTGTGGAGAGGGACCACTGTTGCTGTATGCCACTCTTTGGGTACATATCCTGTAGTAAGGCTGAGATTGAACAGTAGTTTTATGTTTGGGTTTAGTTCTTCTTGGAGTTCATGTAGGATGCAGCCCGGGACACCGTCTGGTCCCATTGATGCTGTGTTTTTTGCTTTGGAGAGGGCGGCTCTTACCTGAGCATCTGAGATGTCGGGGGGCAGCACTCTGCTGGGATAGATATTTGCCCTTTTGGTGGGAAAGGGGGGGGGGGAGTTTGCGCTGAACCTGTCAGCTAGGATGTTGGCAATGTCTGTGGGTTTGGTGTATTTTTTGTCATTTTGGACTAATTCTGAACATATCTGGGAATTCCCACCCAGGTTCCTAACATAACTAAAGAAAGTCTTGTGATTATCCTTAGTGTCCTGTGCAATTTTTCTCTTGAAGCTGGCCTTAGACGATTTTATGAGTGCCCGTAGTTTTTTGCTAATACTGATCAGAGATGCCTTCCCTTTTTGGGATTTTGCTCTATCATGTAGTAGCTTCCTCCTTCTGTTGTATAGTTTGTTTATGGCTGGGGTCCACCAGACAGGACGCCTAACTATGGAGGATTGGGTCTTGGTTTTATTTGGGATTGCATGATCCATGCATTCCTGAAGGTGTTCATAGAATGCATTTATAAAGGATTCTGCGATCTGGGCCGTATTTTCCACAGGCCCGGGAGCTTTGAAGGATTCTACCTCGGTTTTGAGGAGTGTGAAATTTGCTATAGAGAAGTTTTTCACTGTGGTTTTCTGGGCAGGGGCTGGGGTCGGGATGTGAATATCAAGTGAGATTAGTTTATGGTCTGATCTTACCAGTGAGGGATACACTTCTGGTCTGGAGCATAGAGTCCCCATGTTGGTGATGATCAGGTCCAGTATGTTTTCCCCTCTTGTGAGAGTGGCAACAAGTTGTTCCATAGCATTTGAGTTTATAAATTCTAGGAACCTTTGGGCTAGGGTGTTGGAGCTAGAGTAATGCTCCCAGTCTATGTTAGGGTAGTTGAAGTTGCCCAGTATAATGGTGTTTGGAGAGACCTTCATATTTTCCAGTGTTCTCAGGAAGGCCGAGTGGGGTTCCTGGGTTTGGGAGGGTGGTCTGTAGCAGGTTATAAACTGGAAGGCAGTTTTACCCACTGTTAGTTGCACATGGATAGTCTCTGATGCTTTGTGCTGTGCCACCAACCTGGAGGTGTGGGTATCTTTGACGAATATTGATACTCCCCCTCCTTTTGTGGTTCGGTCCAAGTTTTGGGGCCGAAAAACATGGTATGAGGTATAACCTGGTAGTGCAGGGGTGCTCTCGGGAGCCTTGAACCAGGTTTCTGTTACTGCACAGATATCGATGTTCTCCATACTAAGGAGAGTTTCGAGTGCATGCATCTTGAGGTTTAGACTTCTGGCGTTGAGTAGCATTACTCTTAGTTTCTTATCCCTTGTGATACCTATGGAGGTGGGTTTGTCTTTTGAACCTTACCTAAAAAAGGCACTATGGGGGTGGCAAGAGTCTTTGCCAATATCCAAAAGCCCAGGGGTGACAGGTGCAAGCCGTCCCTAGCGAAGCATCGTGGCTTGTCGAGCATGTCATCCCAGGCAGACAGGCATTGGATCCCCTTTGAATGACACCAATACTTAAGCCAATTGTTGAAATTGATCATCTTGTCTTCATATTGTGGCATCATTCTTGGTGAGGGTAAGATGCTACTCAAGGTCAGGGTCATACTGGCCTGGGCTACATGCTCAGAGAGCTCCTCTATGTCTCTTTTCATGTAGTCCAGGGAGGTACGTCTCAGGTCATTCACACCTGCATGGACAATGACTGAGTCATATTTGTACTTGCCTTGGAGTGACCTGAATGCTTGTGTTATGTGGCGGATCCTAGCGTCCGACAGGCAGGTCACCGTGACCTTCTCCTTGTTCAGCCTGGTGAGCAGGATATCAGTGTGCCTGACGATAGAGTCACCTATTACAAGTGTATCAGGTGTGTTGTTTAGCCTTAAGGGCTGTGACTGTTTGGCACACTGGCTTTGTGAGCTATGTGTTGAACGTGTTTTGTTTTGGGGTAGTGGTTGCTTGGGTGTCTGCTTTGGAGGTCTCTGCTGCTTAGGCAGATTTTTATTTAGAGCCTCCGAGTATGTTTTTGTGTGTTTATGTGTTTGGTTTACTGTCGTGGTAGGTCTATGTGAGACTGGAAGTGTAGTGAGTGTGGTTTCCTTCTCCTCCTGACTGGTTACGACAGTACTGAGTTGAGAGAGCTTAGCCTCCAGTTTGGCTATATGGTTGCATCTCTCACATGTGTTGGAATTTGTTGGGAGGAGGAGAGGGTTGTCTGTGTACATGAGGCAGTTGTAACATTGCCTCAAGATTCCCAGATTCACCAACTGGACCGGAGAGGAGATTGACAACTGACCTTTGGACATGCTAGAATAGTATTGGGAATTCCTTTATAATTGAAAAAAGGGCCAGTGGGGAACAAAGTACTCAAGGGGAGTTTGTGAGGGTGTAGTACTTTTAATTTTTTAGTGCTGACTTATATAATTGCTTTAGTGAGCAAGTGCCAGGCTTTTGAGTGGAAATAGGGTGTTTATTATGAGAACTAGATCAGTTCTAAGGGAAAAAGTGAACAGCAGACTTTGTGGAGCTGAGAATGGTTTAAACCCAATGGTTTAAACCCAAAGACATGCAGTAGGTGTGTGTGTGTGTGTGTGTGTGTGTGTGTGTGTGTGTGTGTGTGTGTGTGTGTGTGTGTGTGTGTGTGTGTGTGTGTGTGTGTTTGTGCGCCTTCTGTGAAGGTTGGGCACTGGGCTGGCAATCTGATACCATAAAAACTCCACTGCCAATCAATCTGTGGACTGGTGATCTGCTGTGCCGACCCCTAACAGAAGACGCTGAAAGATAAATCACATCATGTACACATTTGCAAATATATGCCATCGCTGTTTCTGCATGTTCGTCCAAGTTAATTTGTTGATCAGTTGTAGCAGCTTCCTTGAATATGCTCAGTTAGTGTTATCAAAACAGTGGCAGTGAGCAGTATAATCATGTCCTCCAAAGCAGTACTGTGTAATCGTCCTGTGCAGAAGGCACTATATGAAATCAACATTTGCAATTTCCATTTTGTTTTTTTTTAATTAATTTATTTATTTATTTTTGGCAGGGTGGTATCAGTTGCTGTGTGGCTAAACCTTATGGTTCACTTTGTTGTCATGTTTTCTCTTTGTATCATGTCACATGAAATTACTTCCTAGTTTATTTAGCAGTGTATACCAGATCCTTTTAATGTTGTCAGGTGCAACATTTATGTTTATGCCAAACATTTTCTGGGTTTTTCGAAATTGGCTTTTTGTGTTTGACTGGGTCACTATACTAAGTTTGTCTCTCCCTCTGAGAATAAGAACTCCTGCAGCCTTAGCTACACAAAAGTGATAACAGTGCAAAGCCAAACATTCATCTTGGATATAGAAGTTGCAGAAGTCAGACCGTCATGATGCAGTAGTTTGTCTGCATTACAGCTTATCAAACATTACAATATACAATCAGTTAGGTTCAAAGGTTAGTACTAGGCTAACTGCTCTTGCAAGCCATTTTAAGCCTAGCCAATTATCCCTTGTGAGATTCAAACTCTGCACCTTGTGTTTGTAAGGCAAACACCTTAACCATTAGGCCACCTTCCCAACCGTCTATTTAAGATACATTTATGATTTCCTACACTGCAACTTATCAAACGCTACAATATGCAGTCAGTTAAGATACATTTATGATTTCCTTTATATAATTTGGCTCCTGTTTTATCACCTTAACAAAACTGTGAGAAAAAGTGAATACTATTTCTGAAATGCTGCAAGAAGTTTACATGCAGTATTGGAACAACTGATTAGACGTGCTGAAAACATTGCTGTTATGAATGCATTCTTGGTTACTGGATATGAAAATCAACAACACTTTAGTAAGCTCAGTATAGCAAAAACAAATAATTGATAACTCAAGTTGATCAAATACTTGCCATACATTTTAATTCCTGTTTATACAGCAACACCAACACTATCCAGCAAGAAAGCTGGAAAACATATCATGATTTATGAGAAATTATTGCAAAACAAGACATTTATCAGAAATGTTTCCAGTCTTCACTGACTTTGCCTAATATATGCACTCAAGAGAAAATGAAAGACAATAAAATATTCCTAGTTCACAGATCTTTAACTCCAAATTCATGATGCTTGTTAACTGTTTTTGAATATTTTATTTAAATCCATTGCCATATTTGTATTTTAGTTTAATTGGGCCATTGAAAATAAAGGTTTACTTCAATTTAATGAGTTACTTTCTGCTTGTGTGCACAAATATTTTAAATGTTCAAGCAGTTGAAAGAAATGCTACAGAGTAGCAGTGCCGTTAGGTGTCAGAAAACAAATACGTAAGAGTACCTCTCTGTATTACTGACTACATAACTGTAAAGTTCTCTAAAACACAATAACAAAAACTGTAGGACATGTATTTTTTGAAGTTTGAGCTGATCAAAAACTTTCCAGGAAATATATATTTAGATACCAAAGGTCCTTCATTAGAATACAGTAGACTTCCTCTTATCTGGTCTTGCTGGGACCAGACCTTAAGCTGGATAAACAAATGTCTGGTTAATCAGAAAATGCATACAAAATAGCATTTATACATTATAAATCAGATAGAATAACTGGATTTGTGTTAGTATGCATGTTTCTAATGAATATGACGTCTAAAACTCAAATGTCTGTCATTATTTAGCCCAGAGGAGGTGGAAGTGTTGTTCTTCTCTGTTGTCTTCTGCTAGGGCTGTGGCAAAAATTTGATGGCCGGTTAAAGAGGAGGCTGGTAGTTCACACAGCCTACCTAGATCTTGCCAAGGCCTTTGACACCATACCTCACTCAGGAATCATAGATAGACTCACTAAACTAAGCATAAACCCCTATGTCATAAGATGGGTTGCCAACTGGCTCACTGATAGAACCCACACTGTGAAAGCGGACTCCAAATCTGACTACTGACAAGTTACAAGTGGTGTCCCACAGGGATCAGTCCTAGGTCCTCTCCTGTTTGGCATCTACTTCTCTGAAGTTCAAGCCAACACAAAGGGACTCTGGCTGACCAAGTTCGCAGATGATTGCAAACTGGGAGCCATTACTGATTCTCCAACTGATGTAGACATTCTATAAAAAGGCCTCATTGACACCAATGACTGGTGCTAGAACCATGACCTTAAGCTCAATGCCAAAAAGTGCATTGTCATTCCCTTTGGGAAAAATTTGGTGCCCATGAACTACCACATAGGCGGTAGTCCACTAAACACCGAAGGTGTGATAAGAGACCTGGGGACACAGGTTGACAGCAACCTCTCCTTTGATAACCACATTGCCACTGTAGTCAGAAAGTCCTTCTATGTGGCACATCTCATTACAAAAGGTTTCTCATCCAGGAAGAAAGAGGTCATAATCCTTCTCTACTCGTCCCTCATTAGACCTATTATAGAATACAATGCCTCATTTGGTATGTACCTCACTAGACACCTACAATAACTGGAAAGGCCACAAAAATACCTCACTAAGAGGATCTTAGGCCTTAGACACATGCCCTATAAGGACAGACTCAAAAAACTCCAACTATACTCTGTCTGTTATCGTCTACTTAGAGGCAATCTCTGCTTGACCTACGAAGCCATGTCTGACCCAGAGCTGTTAAATATGCTACACCTAAAGAAATCGCAGTCTCTCCATGCCACATGCTCCAGGGACCTTAACCTCATTACCACAATAAATAGAACATGCTGGAGGGACAGGTTCCTAACCCAGAGACTTCCCACACTCTGGAACAAACTTCCCATTTACGTCAAGCAGAGCACTTCACTGGCCCTCTATAAGAGAAATCGTGACGAGTGGATGGGCAATAGGAAGTTCACCCCAAGGATCATTTCAGTGGCTTTGCTCAACAGGGGCACTGGGAACTAACTTTGGGTGGCATGCTGCCAGGTAATCTACTTGGGCTAGGCTTATATAGGCTCCAGGGCCATTAGCCTAGTCCACACCTATGAAGCTATAAGAAGGCCAGATAAGAGGGAGTCTACTGTATGGTTTCCTCCATAAGTGGTAATTTGCGTAGACACTAGAAGATGGCAACATCCTCTACAGGGACACATTAACTGGGTTTCATAAAGCAATATCTCTTGTGTATGACAGGTATGCAGACAAAAGGCAGTTACGTGGCTAATCTGTTTTGTTTTTTTTTTGTTTTTTTTTACAGACACTCCTGCCACAGACAGTGAGTAAGATTCCCAGCACTGCAGCATGGATACGGAATTGGCATGTGGTGGAGGTTGTAGACGGTAATTTATGAACAGCAGTGGTGAGGTCATGGAGTCTCCAGCAGGACACACATGGGACATTTAATAGACCGTGAAAAGCTGGGGGTACATTAATAAAATGTACGGCAAAGTGGCCTCCAAAAGTCTGCAACTCATACACCAGCATAATTGCTGCAGAAGACGAGACCATGCATTATCGATGAAATCCTCACTCTGCTTGTTATTTGGCTTAAAATATTGTCTGCATCTGAAACTACATAGTGGCCCACTATTAGTGGGGTGTACAAACAGATGAAGATAGCAATGTCCCACTTCTGTTGTTTGACAGTGTGCACTTCATGCTGAATGACTCTGTATTCACAGAAACCTAGGCCTGTAGTGCAGTAGTATGCTTAGGCTGAGAAGGTCATGACCTAATATGACCACGGTGTATTTACACAAAAGATATATACTATATGATGTCAGACTACATAATGTGAATGCAACTATGGATATTACTGTATGTAATGCGAACACAGCTACAGTTATTACAGTATGATGTCAGATTACATAAGGTGAATGCAAAGACATACTGTATGATGTCAGACTACATAATATGAACACAACTACAGGTATTACTATATGATGTCAGACTACATAATGTGAATGCAAAAACTAATACTATATGATGTCAGACTACATAATGTGAATGCAACTATGGATATTACTGTATGATGTCAGACTACATAATGTGAACACAGCTACAGTTATTACTATATGATGTCAGATTACATAAGGTGAATGCAAAGACTTATATTGTATGATGTCAGACTACATAATATGAACATAACTACAGGTATTACTATATGATGTCAGACTACATAATGTGAACACAACTACGGGTATTACTATATGATGCCAGTCTACATAATGTGAATGCAAAGACTTATACTATATGATGTCAGACTACGTAATGTGAATGCAAAGACTTATGCTATATGACGTCAGACTACATAATGTGAATGCAACTACAGGTGTTATTATATGATGTCAGACCACATAATGTGAATGCAAAGATTTATACTATATGATGTCAGACTTTGTAATGTGAACGCAACTACAGGTATTAATATATGATGTCAGACTACATAATGTGAATGCAAAGACTTATACTATATGATGTCAGACTGTATAATGTGAACGCAACTACAGGTATTAATATATGATTTCAGACTACATAATGTGAATGCAGCTACAGGTATTAATATATGATGTCAGACTACATAATGTGAACACAGCTAAAGGTATGTATGTAGAATAACATGCTGATGCTTAGCAGGTTTTGGCTTTCATGAGCAATGGATTTTTAAGGCTCTTCATTTGCAGACTGTAAAAGGACACTGGACATGGAGAGCCACGTTATGGCATTACACACAGGCAAAGTTCCTGTACTGTCTGTTGCTCTGCTTATGCTCAAAACTACATCAGGATGGATGGCAGGAACATTAAACTTAAACGAACTAACTAACTGACTGACTACATACCTGCATGCTCTCACTCTGGCTGCTCACTCAAAATGGCACTCTTGCTTGCACATGCTCAGTACTTATATGGATGTGCTGACAAACTGGAAAGCTTCTTAAAGGTATATCACACACTCTGATCTACATCCTAGCTCTTTACTGAGATGTCTAATGTAAACAATGACATTTGAATAGGCATGCAATTATACAGATACTAATAAAGAAAAACAACAATCATGTCCAGGTTGCCATGTATTTGGAAGTAGGTTTCAAGATGCGACCTGATCTCATGACATAATAGTTAGGACTGGGTTTAGCAACAGGTACAGTCACTGGGAATTTTCTGCTTGGGGACTCTCAGGGATTTTCTCAGGAACAGGGATTGCTGATGGAATGTCCTCTAGAACAGGAACATTGGATAAGTCACTCTGAGAACTTGTGTCTTTGTCACAGGCTCACAGGCAAGATGCTGAAACACTGCTTCGGACATTGGTAACAAATGCTTCCAATTTAATCTGAATTCCACTCCTTGTGATTCCAATCTCAGCTGTTGACACAAACTTTTCACAAATCCAATGCTATCAAAACCCTCTGATGTCTGCATTCTCACTGTCTCCCCTTTTTCCAATGAGCAGAGCAGTTTGCTGGTTTTGTCATAGTAAGGCTTCTGGGACAAACACTTTTTCAACAGTTGGGCTTTTACTGCTTTGTAGTTCCTAGCATATGGACCCAATAAATCACTGTTGATTGGTAGTGTGGTTCAGGTTTGTCTCGACATAAGTCTTTGGGCAGGTGGACCAAGATGGTTATCACGAGGAATATTTCTGAGATTTAACAAGTTTAGAAAAATATTGGTATTGTCATGTCTGGATTTCTCAAACAGCTGATGTGAAATTGTTCAATCTCGCCATTTGTTCTTACACACGGGTTCAGAGCCGATCCTCGGCTCCGAATCGGCCGCATCACTAGCTCACATCTTCGAGAAAGCTCGAGGCACAGTAATATCCCATGATCCTCCGGTGCCAACCCTCAGATCTAGTTTGCCGCTAGCAGCAGATCACATCGAGAGGCTCGGGCCAGTACAATTTTTACTGTTTTTTTTCTTGTTAAATATAGATATTTTTTTATATTCTTAAATCTTTATCTTAATAATTAATAGCTTCATATATATAGTAGTTGTGTGAACTAGTTTAGGTAGTTTGTTACCTTTAACATTATTAGTAAGGGCCTTAGGCCGTTTTTTGTCTGTAAGAACTTACAGTATTTAAAAGAAAGTTAACTTTTTTCTATTTTATTTTTTCTTTTAAAAATATATATACATATATCTCAGTGTGCTGTGGTGTGTTTTTTGTACTTAATCTCTGATATTGTAGTTAAAAATTTTTCTATATAGTGCTGTCTTTTTTTCTAGTACAATGTCAGAAAAGACTAAGAGTGGATTTAAAAGGTGTCAATGTGGACAGAAGATGTCCATTAATGACAACCATTCATCCTGCGTCTACTGTCTTGGCCCTCTCCACTTGCAGGAAGACTGTTCCATCTGTCATTCCTTTAGTGGGAGGGTCATGCTGGAAAGATGCATGAAGTTGGTGGACAGAGGTTTAATCAAACCTGAGTTTCAAGAGGCCCTGGACAAGGCTGAACAGGTTTCGAAGTCTTCGAAGGGGTTGAAGTCTTCAAGAGTGTCGGAGCCCAAGTCATCGGCTCCGAGCACCTCTTTTCAAATTCGGACACCGGCTCCTATGACTTCGGTGCCGGGTGTCAAGACTTTATCTCTGCACGAGGCTCAGGTCTTGGAGCCGGTATCAGAGGTACCACCGTCTACTATCCTTCGCTCGGTGATGGCTTCGATCCCTTCGACCCGTTCTTCGAGGCCACTTTCCGACTGCGATGTGGACCGAGTGGTACAGAAGCTTATGGAGAACTCGGCTTTGTCAAAATTACTCGAGGTTTCATCCCAGTTGGTTTCGAAACTCGAAGCTATTCCAGTTCCCTCGACACTTCCTCCTCCGAGACCCGTCGAGTCATTGGTGTTAGGAGTTGAAGAACCGATGATTGTAGAGCCCTCGGTGCCGAAGCCTCCAGTAGTGCTATCGGCTCCGTTGACCTCGACTCCTTCGGAACCAGCCGGAGAGTCTCGGAGCCGAACATCTTTCCTGGGTTCCGGGGGGGATAGTCGAACCGAGATTTCAGTTCCGACTCTTCCTCTCGGTGCCTTGGCTCAGATCAGTTCGGATCCGTCCTCGGTGTCTGAGCCCATGGTTCCGATTCTGGAGAAATGACCTCCTTCTTCGGATCAGGTCGGATCTTCGGGTCGGGGCACCGGTGCCTTTGACATCATGAGGAAAGTCTTGTCGGATCAGACACTTACTTCATCGGTTTCTTTATCTCCTTCCCCAAAAGGTCCGCGTTCTGCTTCTGTGTATTCGGTACCTACCAAGCGTTGAGACCCAATGCCTCAGAAGTCCCCACAGGGAGACTCTGGTTCCTCAGATGCATCCCCAGAAGCTCCCACTGAGGATGTTCCGAGGAAACGACTGTGCAAGAGGAGGCACATAGATTCCCTACAGGAATCTCTTACATCTGATACTGATTTAGATGAAACAGAAGGGTCCCCATGGTCCACCTCTGAGGATGTCTCTTTTGCAGACATTTTGGAAATCCTGAAGCAAAGAGGGGACTGGCAAACCCTTACCCCTTCTGCGGATGAATCGGTTTTACTGAAGGCATTTGGGACTCAACCTTCTACCTCCTGGGTGACTCCTCCCTTTGACGATCTCATGGATCTAGTAACTCGGTGGGCTTGGGAAACACCTGATACAGTGGAACCAGTCCCGCGTAAACCCAACAAATACATGACAGCTCCCCAAGATAAAGCCTATCTTACAAAAGGAGTTCCCGTAGACACTATGGTGGTGGTGGCGGCCACTAAGAAAGAGATGTCTGAATCATCTTCCTCTGTCCATCCTCCTAATAAGGATTCTAGGACAATGGACAGATATGGGAAGCGCATATTTAGTTCGGCGACTTTTTCCATCCGATTGCTCAACTACCTTATGCATTTTACGCATTTACAAAGAGATCTCATTAAGGAATTAGGAGATACTCTTCAGGGACACACAGATGCTGCTGTTGCCGAGAAAGTGACAGCACAACTTAACACCCTAAATTCCATAGTCAACTCGTCCATGAGGCTGATTTCATATGCAGCCGAAGGATCGAGTAGAGCGGCAGCTTCAGCGATTGCACTGAGACGACAATCCTGGTCGTGCTTATGCTCCTTTGCGGAAGCCTTTAAGTCTTCCTTTGCCAATGCCCCCTTTGATGGTGCCTCCCTGTTTGGGCCCAAAGTAAAGGAGACTCTCACGAGGTATGAACAAGAAGGGAAGACCCTGTCTGCCGTAGGGGTCTGTTTTTCTGTTCCATCTAGACCCTACCCTAAAGGGCAATGAGGAGGAAAGATGTGGTTCCAAAAGACTCAGGGATCTTTTCAACACACCCAAAGTGACGCCCCCTCCAGAGGCAGAGGAGGGGGAAGAAATGGAAGACGCCGCACAGCCAGCAGAGGGGGTCCGCAAAATCAGGGTGACAGAGAGACCTTCTCTGGAAAACCCTTCCAGCACTCCTGAGTGCAGGTCCGGCTGTCCTACCCTGGAGGCAGTCGGGGGTTGCTTGGCTTTATACCCAGAGGCCTGGCTAAATCTTACATCAGATTACTGGGTAAAAAGCATAGTTACCAGACGCTACAACATTCATAAAAATACCACCAAGCTCCAAAAAACTCCCAGATGTTCCACCCAGTCTGCGAGACCAAGCAACCATAGAGATAAGAAGGTTGCTCGAAAACAGAGTCATCCAACCAGTCCCAGCGGACCAAATAGGATCCGGAACTTACTCAAGATTCTTTTTAGTTCCAAAGAAAGCAGGGGACTGGAGGCCTATTTTAGACCTCAGCAAGTTAAATACCTTTGTAAAAAAGGAAATGTTCCGGATGGTCACGCTTCAGTCAATCTTCCCTTTTCTGCAAAAGGGTGACTGGATGTGCTCTATAGATCTCAAAGACGCATACTACCATATCAAAATGGCCAGGGCATCCAGAGATCATTTGCGCTTCCGGCTGGGAGCCAGTCATTTCCAGTTTTCGCGCTCTGCCCTTTGGTCTCACCTCAGCCCCAAGGGTGTTCACCAAATGCATGGCAGTAGTAACGTCTCACTTGAGACGAAAGGGATTCCGGGTGTTTCCTTATCTAGACGACTGGCTCCTTTCCGCCACCACCAAGTGTCATCTTGTACAAGCCAGGGACTACGCCATCAATCTTTGCTCTTCACTAGGCATAATGGTGAATTTTGGAAAATCTGTCTTATCGCCGTCACAGCGTATCTTATTTATAGGAGCACAGCTAGACACTTCCCTGGCTCAAGTTACTCTCCCCCCATCAAGAGTGTCAGACCTCAGGCACCAAATTTCGCTCCTTCTTCACAACAACAGAGTCTCTGCACGACAAGTATTAAGAGTGCTAGGCTTAATGGCAGCATCCCTTCTTGTAGTTCCTTTAGGCAGAATGCACATGAGGATCCTTCAATGGATGCTATTTGCCCAATGGTCGTATCTACAACTTCCACTGTCTCATGAGATCTTGATCACGAATTATTGCAAGAAGGATCTCTTGTGGTGGATACACAGTAAAGAGCTAACACTAGGACGACCCTTTGTATTACTCAGTCCGGTAGCAACTCTAACCACGGACGCTTCCCTGATAGGGTGGGGGGGATTCTTTCAGGGAAAAATAGTCCAAGGTCAATGGTCCAACATGGAGTACAATCTGCACATCAATGTTCTAGAGATGAGGGCAGTGTTTCTAGCATTGCAACACTTTCCCAAGTCCTTACCTCGGGGAACAGTGACAGTTCAGACAGACAACATGTCAGTAGTCTGGTACATAAACAAGCAAGGGGGAACCAGATCTTACCCGTTATGCAGAGAGGCCCTCAGAATTTGGCAATGGGCAAAGTCCACTGGATGCTTTCTGATAGCAACTCACATCCCGGGGATTTCCAACGTAATCGCGGACAGGTTGAGCAGAGCCATCCTGTTCCCTCACGAGTGGTCCCTCAAACGTCAAGTGGCGGAAGAGATCTTCCGCAGATGGGGCCAGCCTTGCTGCGACCTGTTTGCATCCCCTTTGAATGCCAAATGCAGAAGCTATTTTGCCCTGTTACCCCAGTGTCCCCAGGACGCACTGGTATCTGATTGGCCCCGGGTCTCCTTTATGCTTTTCCTCCTGTTCCATTAATTCCCAGGTTTTTGCAGAAAGCCAAACGTCTGGACAGGACCATAATACTGATAGCCCCATTCTGGCCTCGACAAATCTGGTTTCCCTTCCTTCAATCCCATCAAGTGGAGGAACCATGGATTCTGGACCCGGAGCCAGATCTGTTGACACACTCGTCGGGAGTTCCTCACACCTTCCTCAAGTCCCTCAAACTGACAGCTTGGCTGCTCCGCTTCCCATCTTAGCCAGGTCAGAGTTACTATCTCCTGCAGTACAACAAATTATTGTATCTTCTCACAAACCATCTACAAGAAAATTGTACATCAGCAAATGGAACCGTTTTGTGCACTGGGCCTCCAAACAAGGTATAGATCCATTTGGGGCCCCAGTACACAAGATACTAGATTTCCTTTCCTCACTTTTTCAAGAAGGAGCATCAACATCCACTATAAGGGTTCAACTGGCCGCTATATCCAATTTTTATACTGGCAGTAAGGATGGTTCTGTTATGTCCCACAGGCTTTGTAAAGCCTTCATGAAAGGTACCTTTCACCTCCGTCCCCCCTTTCGTAATCCAATAGCACCTTGGAATCTTAATCTCATACTGTCACAACTCATGTTGCCCCCTTTTGAACCAGCAACCACAACTCCATTAAAATTGCTTTCGTGGAAAACACTTTTCCTGGTTGCCATCACTTCTGCCAGAAGAGTTTCAGAGTTACAGGCTCTATCTATCCGACCCCCATACATGATTTTTCATCCGGATAGAGTAACCTTGCGCACCAATCCATCCTTTTTTCCGAAGGTTTGTTCGATTCAGAACATCAATCAATCTATTGAACTGCCTACCTTCTTTAAAAATCATTTCAATAAGCTGGAATACACATTGCACAAGTTGGACGTTCACAGACAACTAAGATTTTACTTACATAGGACAAAAGAGTACAGAAAGTCGGATCAACTATTTGTCTCATATGCTGACCAAAGAAAAGGACAGGCAGTAACGAAGGTTACCTTATCCAAATGGCTCTCAGATTGCATAAATTTGGTATATGCTGAATCAAAACAGCAACTCCCTTTCAAACCCAGAGCTCATTCTACAAGGGCGATTGCTACCTCTTCAGCCCATACTGCTCGTTTGCCTTTAGATACCATTTGTGCAGTGGCAACTTGGGCAAAACCACATACCTTTATCGCCCACTACAAGCTAGACAAGAGCTCCAGGGACAGGGTGACATTTGGTTCCACTGTACTCAGGAATGTTCTCCCTTGAGCCACCCGGGAAAAAGGAGCTAGGGACGCTACCCGTGTGTAAGAACAAACGGCGAGATTGAACAATTTCACATTAAGAAGTTATGTCTTACCATAACGATCCATGTGAATTGTTCATCTCGCCTTTGTTCTTACATTCTCCCCCTCCATCCCCCGTCCTGCGGTCTGGGAGAACGGTTTTCGATTAGATTCCTTTTCAGCCTTTTCTAGGTATGGTTGACATGTTATTAACATCAGTAATGGCATCTTTTATCCTCTACCTGGCAGTAGGGTTTCAGACAATTTGTAGTATTTGTTCATAAGTGTTTTAGACACATTTCTAAGAGGGATTCTTCTGGTATAGCAAACTAGATCTGAGGGTTAGCACTGGAGGATCATGGGATATCACTGTGCCTCGAGCTTTCTCGAAGATGCGAGCTAGTGATGCGGCCGACTCGGAGCCGAGGATCGGCTCCGAACCCGTGTGTAAGAACAAAGGCGAGATGAACAATTCACATGGATCGTTATGGTAAGACATAACTTCTTATTTTGCACTTTGAACTGCATGTTCAGCCAAGCCATTTAAATTAAGGTATTCAGGACTACTTGTAATATGAACAAAGTCCCACTCTTCTGCAAATTTCTTGAACTGCTGACTTGTAAACTGTGCACCATTGTCAGAAATACAGTGCGGGCTACCATGGACAGAAAAATGTCACTTCAACTTAGTAATAACAGTAATGGAAGTTAGGTTGGGAAGTAGGTCAATCTCAAACCAATTTGAATACGAGTCTGCTAACACCAAATAATGTTGACCATTTCACTTAAAGATATCTGTGACTACTGTCGACCAAGGTAGTTCAGGAATCTGGCTTAGCTGAAATGGTTCTTTTTAATGATGTGGCTTTGTACTATTGCATACTTAACAAGATGAAAGTACTTTCTCAATATCTCTTGACATAGAAGGCCAAAATACTAGACCTCTCACCCTTCTTTTGGTAGAATCCATTCCTGTGTGGCCATGATGCAAGATCTTAATGTATTCTTGTTGCAAGGATTTTGGAACAATCACTTTAGAACCTTTCATGATGATACCATTGTCTGACAAAATCACATCTCTGTAGGGAAAATAAGGTTGCACTTTTACTGGTAAACAAGATTGTTTTGAAGGCCATCTTCAACTGATAAAGAGGTTTAGCTTCTGGAGAACTGGATCTGAATCTGTGTGAGTTCTGAGCTCATGAAGACATGTGGAAGAAAAATTTCTCACTTCCATGATCTCAAAATCAAGTTGCTCATTGTTATTTTGTTCTATGTTTTTTCTGGGTGATCTGGATAAAGTATCAGCAAGATAAAGAAGTTTGCCTTTTGTATAAACAAGACTGAAATTGTACTTCTGAAATTTGAGTATCATACGTTGCAGTCTAGCTGGAGATGTATGCATAGGCTTTCTCAAAATAGTAACAAGAGGTTGGTAGTCAGTTTTGATAAGGATAGGTCAACCATAAATATAATCATGGAACTTTGAACATGCAAACACAATTGCCAAAAGCTCTTTCTTAATCTGTGCATATTGCATCTCGGTCTGGGTACGAGTTCTCAAAGCATAAGATACTGGTCTACTCTCTTGAAGAATGACTGCACCGAAGCCAAACTTAGAATCATCACAGGAAAGAGTAACTGGTTTGTGAACACCATAGTAGCTGAGAGTTGATGGGTTAGCAATTTTCTGTTTCAGGATATCAAATACTCTTTGGTGCACAGCTCCACTAAGAGAGTTGAAAGTTGACTCAAATGTGGATTGAACTTGCCTAGAGAATTGACCATGCCAAGAAAACATTGTAGGGCTTGGACATTGTCTGGAGCTGGCATCTCAAGAATTGCTGTTTTCTTGGAAGGATCTGGTCGTAAGCCTGAACTGGTAAACAAGTGACCGACATAAGTAAATTCTTGTATCCTGAATTTGCACTTCTGAGGATTTAGCTTAAGAGTCACTTGACATGCTCTTTCCAGAACTTTCTTAAGGTTTCTGCATGTTCGGCTTCACCGTTGCCTCCTACTAGAATATCATCTACTGTAATAGTACATGGATAGCTAGAAAAAATTTGCTTCATTGCACGCTAAAAGACCTCACTAGCAGAATTTATCAAAAATGGTATTCTCAGAAATCTGTATCTTCCAAATGGCATACCGAATGTGGTTAACAATGAAGATTTTTAGTCAAGCAAAATTTGCCAAAATGAACTCTCTGCATCTAAGACAGAAAAAAACAGTGGCAGCTGGCATGAGTCAGACACTTCTTCAATTGTGTGCATTGGATGATGGGGTCTTTTTAATATTTTGTTCAGATCTCTTGGATCAATACATATTCTGATATCATCTGAGCTTTTCTTATGAGCTACCACCATAGACAATACCGATTCAGTAGGTTCTTCTACTGGACAAATTACTCCTAGCTGTACCATTCTGTCTAGCTTGGCTTTGACTGTCTGTTCTGCAAAGCTACTGGAACTTTCTGTGCTGGAATGATAACTGGGCTGACCTCTGGTCTAACACCATAGACTACACAATTAGTGGTTTGCTTAGTTTGTCGGCAAAAATATCAGCATAGTCAGAAAAAATAGTTTGGGCAAAATTTGAGCTGTTGTCATTCAGGCTTACACGTTGAACTTCTTTTTAAAGTGAAAGCAGTCCCATTTTCAAACTGTCTCTGAGGCCTAATAATGACTGCATGTGCTCTTGACTATGAAATATTGCAAGTTATAGCTGTTCTCAGCAGAGTAACATGAACGCACTACTGAGCCTTGGGTTTGAATCTCTTCACCACCAAAAGCAACAAGCTTCATACACTTTTTTAAATCAAGTTGTTCTGTAGCTTTTACTCTAGCAAACGTTTCTGCTGACATAACATTCACTTTGAGCCGGTATCTGCTTTGAGATGTACGGGACTCCAATTAATCCAAACAGGACAAAACATTTTGTTCTTTCCCCACAAATATACTGCATTAACTGTTTAACCAAGCACAGACACACCATCAGTATAAAAGTAGGGTTGCAGTTTCTAATCAATTAACTTGCCTCTTGGAATGCCCTCTTTTAATAAAAGCATGTGTCCTATTTGATTTACAAAACCTTTGGAAATGATTGCACTTATTGCAAAAATGACACTGCTAACCAAAAGGTAAGCACGTTTCTCTTTTGGGTTCAAGATTACTACCACAATTACGACAGTTGACTATAAAGCTGGGTAGGGTCACATGTTTCAAGTTTGCTGACTCACCCTTATGCTTCACTGAGCATGCTGTGGAATTTGCTGAAAAGACTTGGGATTTCCCAGGGACTATTACAGGACCTGCAGTAGCTGCCATGTGCCTGGGGTAGTTTCTTTTAACCACATGCCGCATACTATCAATATGAGCCTTGCCACTGTGCCTTCCGATTGTAATCATACTTGTGTGTTTTTCTGTAAACTCGTATATCTGACAAATCTCAATGGCCCTATTTAAAGTTAAATCACTGTCTCGAAGCAAAATCTTTCTCACTGTGTCATTATTAATACCACACACAAGCCTTTCCTTTATCAACTCACCTCTCAAATCACCATATCTGCATGTTTTAGTCTTATTTCTCAAGTCAGTTATATATGCTGCAAAAGTTTCACCAGGCTTTTGATCTCTTCTGTAAAGTAATGCCTTTCCATTGTAATACTCATTTGGGGTTACACATTTCTCTAAATTTATATTTTAAGCTCTCATGGTCTTCCCTTGTTTCATCTGGTACTTGTTATGAAACACAAGTGGTGCAGGGTCTGCAAAATCCTTCTGCCATGCCCACAGATTATAGTAAAACACAATGGAAAATGGCCCTTGTAATTATGAACGAACATTCACACACACCAGGTACTTGCAATAATATTCAAATGCACAATAAACTCTTCAAAATACTGTACTCGGCAAAATATGCTTTGAAATAACTGTGCTTTGCGAAATATTCTTTGAAACAACTTTACTTTGTGAAATAACTGCACTGTAATACTGCACACAGTTGCAAACACTTTGCACACTTCTGATACTTTGAATAGCTTTAGTTAATACAACAAAGTAGCACAACATAGTAAAAAATATGGTCGTTTTCCCTTTTTTGTACATTTTATGTGATTTGGATATTGTTTCAAAAGTTTTTTATTTATTTCAAACATTGTTATCAGTTTTGGACATTTCTTTTAATAAGAAAGTTGTTTTGAGTGCTTAATGTTATATTTATAATGAAAGAAATCATTTAAGCAAATTTTAGTAACTGGAATTTATTTCTGACCTGATTTGTGAGTCGTTTGAGCAGTAGGGATGATTCACTCCGATATATTCCTCCAACTTTAACTGGTTGCCTCATGGCTGTTACTCTGGATCCCATTCTGACACCATGTTGCTCTTCTTATGTGCATTAAGAAGACGAGGCTTGGATGTTTAAGTAGCTTATTGTATACAGACACATCTGGATGGATGGCAGGAACATCTAACTGACTGACTACATACCTGCATGCTCTCACTCTCTCACTCTGGCTGCTCACTCAAAATGGCAGTCTTGCTTGCACATGCTCAGTACTTATATGTATGTGCTGACAAACTGGAAAGCTTCTTAAAGGTATATCACACACTCTGATCTGCACTGTCTCGTATAATTGATAGTGTCATAAGGAGTAAAGGATCGCCTTTTGTACCTTTTGAGATTTCAGTAGGACAATATATTGACGTTAAGTGTGGAGCTTCCAAATTAATCATTAATGCTTGTAACGGCTGTTAACCACACATTCCCATCCATATTTTGTGCATTATATAAAGCACACCTGTTGGAAAAATAAGTCTCTTACACTTTTAAGAGGAGCTGACATTTTAGGGGTATCACGGCTATTTCATTGTAGAGACTGCAAGTGTTCCTCATGGTCAGTGCCCTTAAAGTACTTATGTTAAACTGTCTACACGTATGAAAGTTATTAACTTCGCTTTGAGGTACATGGTGTCACATAAGTTTGCACATGAATTACTACTATAAGAGAAAAACTGTGTACATTGTACTTACATTTGTATGCCATACCATCCAATCATTGCCTGCTTCCATATGGACCCCACATGCAGAGGAGTGCTTTCCACACAGATGAACTTTGTTAATGGAAATATCAAGACATGCAGACAAATGACTGCTGTTCATAGTTTGGGTTCCTGTTATGCTACACCATGGCTGGATTCATGTCTTTTCCCATGTGGACTGTAATGAGCAGTAACAATGAATTACATTATATATGTTAGAATGTACTTCAAGCACAGTTGCCTAAGTCTATATTTCCTTGACATTATTTCAAAAACCCTTTGCATGTGTAACACCTTGGATATCCTTTGTGAGAGCCCTGCTATTGCAGTTCTCCAAAGCTCTTTAGTTCCTGTGCTTTGGACACATGAACTGCTGTGCCAGTCTGCTGGGCCATCTGCATGTTCCCCAATTCTTTCTTGTTACTTGCACCAGCTTGCACTTGGTCCTAGCATGCCTCATAGCAAAGTTTCCATTTCTGATGCTGAGAAATGGGTATCTATTTGAAATGCCAGGACCTGCTAGAGTGAGTATCAAAACATGGAGACTGAATGGCTAAAAAAACAGCCTTACATATTGTGATGACCCAATACAGGACAGCAAGCAAGGGACCTCAGTCCTCACCATGGGCACTAGTGGGGGACATACACTGGGAGGATAACTAGTACACCCACAGTATTTCCGGATGCAGCTCTCTGCATCAAGTGCAGTTTCCCTTAAGAGTACACAGTCAGTCTGGGTTGGTTTCTCCCTTTTTCTATAGATTCCCAATAAGACTCCACACTGGCACAGCTATAGAGTTGAAGTCTCAGCTGAGTGGCCAAGCCAAGATGTCCAGCATCCTGTCTGTTCAACCAGTGCTTCATGTCCCTGCCCAAGTAGCTGACACACACATCTTTGAGATTTGATTAGCACACATGCACACATTTGGGAAAGGCTGGCACAAGTTGACTAGCTATGCCCCTTTTGCCCAAACTATAAGGTAGTTATCACTGCCAACAGCTAACTCCTTATCAGCTACATTAAAGCCCTTAACAAAGAGTGTCCAGTCTTACTGTGTAATATTAATACAAATGGTAATTTGACCAAGAGCAAGGCTATTAGGAGTGGCCAACACAGTGTCACCAAATCAATAGGCAAGTACTCTCAGAACTTAAATATGTCAAGAGAGATCAGCCACAATGAAAGGTTTAAATATATTTAATAATAAATAATAAAAGAACAAGAAGATACTTAGTATATAATCACAGTGACATCAGAGTTCAAAATCACAGGAAATATTCAAAACAACATTGCAGGACAGTCTCAAATAAATAAATAAAAATATCTAAACTAAGCTTTGCTGTATTCCTGACTATATCTAAAAGAGTTACTATGCCCTAGAAACAAACTTACAGAGCAAAGCAGATGTTTGATGAATGGTTTCTATTGTTGCCAGGTCCAAGACAGAATATAAAATGCTCTCTCTCTCAGAGAGTTCTCAAATGAATATCTGAAATACTAATTACTACTGGGATCGGTTGCATAATGACATAATTTCTTGTCATTTGACTCTCTCCCAGGTGGAACCCCCACTGCTGGAATCTAGCAGTATTTAGCATCTACCTGTGAAAAAACATAGACCTCAGATCATTGGCAGTTGCTGGAAGTCATAAAACAATTGCATTCCTTCACATTTCAAAACTAGTAATTAGTTCACCCCGAAGACAATATAGAAAGCTTCTCAGCATTATCTGATCTAGCATATAAAGTAATTTTTAATTTCAACTATTTTTCTGAAGTTAACCTCCTGTATTTTATTTTCCACTGTTAAAATATATACATTTAAACAGTTACAATAGTGCATGTTCATTTCTGTTCTATTCCAGTAGGATACACTGTGGCTACATTTTAAGCAGCACTTTGCAAAAACCATTTCAACACACACTTCTGTGCCAGCAGTTTGATATACACATGACATACAGTTTTAATACATTTGTAACTCAAGCGTCTTATAAATCATGTTGATATTCACAAATGACATATAATTATTTACAAAATTCCAGATAGCTGTGCTGGTAGAATCTCCCTTTATCACACATATACTAATTCCGACATCACCATTTTCTGGAATATCACTTTTTCCAAGGTATGGCAATCTTGGAGTTGGTATATATATATATATATATATATATATATATATATATATATATATATATATATATATATATATATATATATCAGGGCATTCAAGAGGCTTGCTCTCCTGCAAAAAAAGAGGTTTAAAGGATAAGGGTGATGTTAGAGATTCTCTCCTTTCCTGGATTTTTTTTGTTCTGTTAATACTCAGGCCGAGAAATGCCTTAATTGTCTAAGTGTGCCTATGGATTCTATCAGTGGCCAGGACTCATACATACACATGCTAATGCTACTGCCTATGGAAGGAGCACAATACTCAGGCATGCAAGAAGTCTCAGAAATTCAACCTAACCACTTGACATTTACAGAGAAAAAAAACCTTAAGGCCTACTATGATGCAAGTAAAATGCCTGAGATAGAGGGTAGCTATAACAGAGATTGACAAAAAAGTCCTGAGAGTGATCTCAGTCAGGGGTTGGACCAGAGAAAGAGAAGGTAAAGGATCATGATGCAAAGCAGTGGCTAAAGCCACAGTGTTCTCTCAAGACCACAACTTTGGTGGCCTTTGGACTTTTGGAGCTGGTTTTATCTCATCTAGGTGAGAAGCATTGAGCTAATGCTGTTTTTAGCTGATGACCATGAGCCCATCAAAAGAGGACTCACTTGGTAACTACTTTTGAAAACTAGTCCTAGATTTCTACTTTTAGCCTTTCTGGACATTAATACATGTCAGATGTCTTACACAGAGTATGTCTCTGATTCCCCATATAGTGATTCTGAAACTGAAGTTGGGCCCCTGGAAACTGCCTCTCCATCACCTCCTCCAGAGCTAAAAACTTAGTGACAAGGCTCCCTGTATCTGTGAGGCATTTGGCTACCCCAGCACCTTGGATCTGTGTTTATTGTTCAGTGTTTGTTGACACATGACTAAGACAGTGAAGAAGTGCACAGTCTGGAGTTTTCCTTCTTTGCAACTTTCCATTTCAGAATGCTAAATTGCTTATTTCACCTGCTCCAGCATTCCCTGTTGTGCCAGACAGTGGATAAAATTGGCATAGTTTCCTGATTCTGTGGTTAGGAAGTCAACAAAAGAAAAAATATAGTATGGCATGCCCTCATTTTTCATATTGTTTACTGCACTTTTGATTTAATGATGCAGTGATGAGGGCAACAGCTGCTGGTGAATGTATCAGGTAGAATGGCTGAGATTTGCCTTTTTTCCAAGATGAGCTTATCCATGTTAGTTTGGATGTCCCGTTATGAAAAGAGGTCCTCTTTGTGGAGACTTCTCAAGAGATCAAAGAGCAACTTCACAAGAGGGCAAAACCTCATATACCTTAGAATCTACATATGATCCCATAGCTTTCTCGTCTTTGGCTAGGCTTGCTCAATTCAATAAAATGAAGAGGCCTTTTTGTCAATAGTGGAGACAGCCCAAACATCAGATAGCTTCTTCCATTAGGAGCCTATACTAACTTTGTTGAAAAGACAGGTTTTCCAGGAACATCACAACAGTCCTGATATTTGGCAAGACCTACATGCGGGAAACCATTTCTCTAAATTTTTCCCAGTTTTGAGCTACATAGCAAAGTACTTGTGGGTTCAGAGCATAGTCACAGAAGGACATGTCTTAAGATTGATGACATTTTTTATCAAGGGTTTTCTGAGTGGTGAGTATAGCTTGTTTGATCTCCAAGAAAAATGCTAGTCAGAGTTCCATAAAGATTGAACCTGTTCCAGCTTAGAAAAGATGAGGTTTCTGTTTGTCCGTCTTTCCTCATCCCAAAGATGACAGAAGAATAGCACCCCCTCCTGGATTTTAGTGTCTTAAGTGAACACATTTCATACATCAGTTTCTGGATGATGGCTTTTCAGTCAGTGATACCCTTGATCTTACAAACTGTCTGGATGGTTTAGTAGAAAATGAGGAACACCTACTGGCTCACAAATATAAGATGCTCATAAGAGGTTTCTTTTCTTTGCTTTTGCCTAACATCATTTTCATTACAAGATACTGCCCTTTGGTGTATCTTCTGGCCCATAGTTTTCACCATCGGTGATTGTGGTAGCAGAAGCTTTGCAAGAGAAAGACCTCCGTATCTTCCCATACTTGGATGAATGGCTCCCCGTAGCTCTTTCAAAGAACGACCTGTAATATATTAAATTGTGGGTCCTGTCATGGTTGAGTCTCTGAGGATGGGGTCACCATAAATTGCTACAAGTCCTTTCAGGTACTTCTGCAAAGGATTGTCTTCATTACAGAGGAATGAGGCACATGCCTGCACTGATTCTTCCTGTTGAAGGAGAAGGCTAAGGAAATCATGATCTTGGTTTCCTGAGTGAGTCTGTAGAAGTGAGTGCAGAGGCTGACAATCTCTTGCATGTACTGAGGCTGATGGCAGCACCTATATTCATGGTCTGCTGACTCACTTCCACTTGTAGATGCTTCGGTGGTGGCCCATGAAGTGCCCAGGTTTGCAAAGTTGCCCCATGCTTATATATATTCTGATGGTATCAAAGTAGTGCCACTGATCTCTCTATAATGCAGGATGATTTTAATTGATGTGGACAAAGTTTTCTGTTTCCTGCCACTGAGCTTGTCAGTGGACCATCTCAGATGTTAAACTGTTTACAACAATGAAGAGTGTTGCCCTTCCCAGGTACTGATTCTTGCAGCAGGGTAGATGAGAGTGGGTACTGGATACATTCATCTAAGTGTGGTGGAGAGTATTCCTGGAATTATTCCCACAAATCATCTTCATTTCTTGTCTGTTAGCAAGTAAAGAGAATAAAGATCCCTCGTTCTCATTGGCTGTTGTTGGCCAAAAGGAAGGGTATAGTTTCAGATGTTCTGATCATTAGCTGACCAGAATACATCCCCAGCCCAGGTCAAGACAGGCTAGCTTGCTAAAAGACAAATAGTAGCATCCCAGGACTTGATTACCGCAGTAGACCCATTAATCTTTCTAGGCTGGTAGAATTTAAAAACAAAAATGCCTAAATATGGTACAACTGAAACTGCTTATTTTATTATGTACTTTCCAGTTAAATACCCAGTATCTGAGTATCTTTATGAGGTATTTGTCATCTCTGAGTTTCCGATCTGCTAGCTCCCACTCTGCCATGACTTTGGATACTGCTCTTAATTGTAGTGCCTACCCCTTTGCCTCTGTCATATCCAGACAGTGGAGCAATCTGCCCAACTCCATTCATTAACTCAGCAACAAAAAAATATTTCTGGAATGTCATTGGTGCTCATCTTCTCTCTACTTGTAACCATTTTACAAAAGAGTGATCAGATTTGCCTTAACAGCATTTTTCCCACTTTTCTTAATTACATTATCAGAGGTGTACATTGTTTGGGTTCCTCTTTCATGACTATACAATTTCATCTTCTGTGATCCCTTGTTATTCATAGCATTATGCAGTATGGAAAGCTAGCTGTCAGGTGTGACCATTGCATCCCCATTTTAAATATGTAAATAAGGTTTATCAAGAAGTGAAAGTCCATATCTCCATAGGTCTTGATAAAAGTAGTTTACATATGAAGCTTGCAGTCTGTATTTTCTTTGGGACAGAAACCAAGGAAGAAAGGACTCTTTACATCCTAGATGTGCACTGTCATCTCTGGTTTTACTTGAAATGGGTATATGAGATCAGAACAGACCATCTGTTCATGTTCTTCCCTTTAGGTGAGGAGGGTTTAGCAGTTTCCAAGCAGGTTCTTCCTAGATGAATTACCATTCAGTCAGTTTTTCCAAATGGTCTTTAAATAATAGGCCATCATTAAGACGATATTCTTGGCTACATGAAGTAAGACCTTACAGATGCATGTGTATCTCAACAAATTAGTTGTTCATTAAGATGGCCATCTGCAGTTGCTATTTACCTTTTATTTTGTTTGTTTTGTGATTAGTTAAGTGGACTGTTCTACAAAGGAACCTTTACAGCCGTGATTTAGGAAAACAAAATAAGCCATGAGCATAGACATGATGCCAGCATTTTCAGAGACATATTACTGGGGTATGAGGTTATATGCTGAATGTTACATAGCATTTGCGGGTATTGGTATGTTTGACCAGTTTAGGTTACTGTCTGCCTTTTAACTAAACAATTTCAGGTTGTTTTTCACTAATATAGTACTGTCTTCTTTTTGAAGGTGAACATGTGCAGTTTAGACACAAAGATTGAGGTAATGAATTCCACCTAATATGTCCAGCGATAGACAAGCCTTTACTTAGTGTTGTGAGACTTGTTTTAAATACATTTAGTAGGTTAGTTTAGAAGGATTATCTAAAATGTCTATATTATGAGACATAATGAGGGGACATATGGTATGGATGGACAGTGGTTTAGTCTTGAATTTCCAAATATTAATGAGCGGAGGTGTAGTTTTAATCTGAAGGAGGTACAAAACCAACCTGCTTTCTGCAGTATGATATAGTGCCATTCATTATGGGGAAAAGTGATGAACCTGCTAACATGGTTAAGTAGGACCTGTGGATATTTAGAGTTGGAACCTGCTAACATGGTTAAGTAGAACATGTGAATATTTAGAGTGTGAAGCTCCTAACATGGTTAAGTAGGACCTGTGGATATTTAGAGTTGGAACCTGCTAACATGGTTAAGTAGGACCTGTGGATATTTAGAGTTAAAATCTGCTAACATGGTTAAGTGGGACCTGCGGATATTTAGAGATGAAACCTGCTAGCATGGTTAAGTATGACCTGTGGATATTTAGAGTTGGAACCTTCTAACATGTTTAAGTAGGACCTGTGATATTTAGAGTTAAAATCTGCTAACATGGTTAAGTAGGACCTGTGGATATTTAGAGTTGGAACCTGCTAACATGGTTAAGTGGGACCTGTGGATACTTAGAGTTGGAACCTGCTAACATGGTTAAGTGGGACCTGTGGATACTTAGAGTTGGAACCTTCTAACATGGTTAAGTAGGACCTGTGGATATTTAGAGTTAAAATCTGCTAACATGGTTAAGTAGGACCTGTGGATATTTAGAGATGAAACCCGGTAACAGGGTTAAGTAGGACCTGTGGATATTTAGAGTTGGATCCTGCTAACATGGTTAAGTAGGACCTGTGGATATTTAGAGTTGGAACCTGCTAACATGGTTAAGTGGGACCTGTGGATACTTAGAGTTGGAACCTTCTAACATGGTTAAGTAGGACCTGTGGATATTTAGAGTTAAAATCTGCTAACATGGTTAAGTAGGACCTGTGGATATTTAGAGATGAAACCCGGTAACAGGGTTAAGTAGGACCTGTGGATATTTAGAGTTGGATCCTGCTAACATGGTTAAGTAGGACCTGTGGATATTTAGAGTTTGAAGCTGCTAACATGGTTAAGTACAACCTGTGGATATTTAGAGTTAAAACCTGCTAACATGGTTAAGTAGGAAATGTGGATATTTAGAGTTGGAACCTTCTAACATGGTTAAGTAGGACCTGTGGAAATTTAGAGTTGGAACCTGCTAACATGGTTAAGTAGGACCTGTGGATATTTAGAGATGAAACCTGCTAACATGGTTAAGTAGGACCTGTGGATATTTAGAGTTGGAACCTGCTAACATGGTTAAGTAGGACCTGTGGATATTTAGAGATGGAACCTGCTAAAATGGTTAAGTAGGACCTGTGGATATTTAGAGTTAAAATCTGCTAACATGGTTAAGTAGGACCTGTGGATATTTAGAGTTAAAATCTGCTAACATGATTAAGTAGAACCTGTGGATATTTAGAGTTAAAACCTGCTAGCATGGTTAAGTAGGACCTGTGGATATTTAGAGCTGGAACCTGTTAACATGGTTAAGTAGGACCTGTGGATATTTAGAGTTGGATCCTGCTAACATGGTTAAGTATGACCTGTGGATATTTAGAGTTGGAACCTGCTAACATGGTGAAGTAGGACCTGCAGATATTTAGAGTTGGAACCTGCTAACATGGTTGAGTAGGACCTATGGATGTTTAGAGCTGGAACCTGCTAACATGGTTAAGTAGGACCTGTGGATATTTAGAGATGGAACCTGCTAACATGGTTAAGTAGGACCTGTGGATATTTAGAGTTGGAACCTGCTAACATGGTTAAGTAGGACCTGTGGATATTTAGAGTTGGATCCTGCTAACATGGTTAAGTAGGACCTGTGGATATTTAGAGTTTAAAGCTGCTAACATTGTTAAGTTGGACCTGTGGATATTTAGAGTTGGAACCTGCTAACATGGTTAAGTAGGACCTGTGGATATTTAGAGATGAAACCTGCTGGCATGGTTAAGTAGGACCTGTGGATATTTAGAGTTGGATCCTGCTAACATGGTTAAGTAGGACATGTGGATATTTAGAGACGAAACCTGCTAACATGGTTAAGTAGGACCTGTGGATATTTAGAGTTTGAAGCTGCTAACATTGTTAAGTAGGACGTGTGGATATTTAGAGTTAGAACCTGCTAACATGGTTAAGTAGGACCTGTGGATATTTAGAGTTGGAACCTGCTAACATGGTTAAGTAGGACCTGTGGATATTTAGAGTTGGAACCTGCTAACATGGTTAAGTAGGACCTGTGGATATCTAGAGTTGGAACCTGCTAACATGGTTGAGTAGGACCTGTGGATATTTAGAGTTGGAACCTGCTAACATGGTTATGTAGGACTTGTGGATATTTAGAGTTGGAAGCTGATCCTATAGGATAATAATATTCTACCTTTTGTATGAATATTTGTTTGCCTACCCCTGTTCCTGCGTCAAACAGAAATATGTTTCTAATCCAGCTTGTTATTAGCTTTTTATGCATGGCATTTTTTAAATGACCATGGAAGGCAACATAATTATTTAGCCAGATTTCCAAGTATTTATTTAATGTGACTAATGTGATGATGGACTTGCCACAGGCTGATAATTGTTTGGAGGATGGTTGCTTAGTCTTGACGAAGGTTCCTAATTGTGTGAATTTATAAATAGTGGAAAGATTAGAGGGCAGACAAAGGACCACTGAGCTACCTCCGATGTGATTGCATAAAGATAAATCTTCAGTTTCCAGTGAGGCTGTAGTTTTCTGGACAGCTGGTAAACCAGGCCACTGTGATAACAGTTTAGGCCAAACACAGGACAAATGGTCAGGAGTTTGCTGTGAGAGATGGAGTCAAAGGCTTTGAACAGGTCATCAATGAGCTACTTCTGTGAGTAGGGTGTATTCTGTACTTAAGTAGTATTTGCCCTTTAATGAGAAGAGCATACTGTAATAGATGTGCTATAATTTTTGGAAACCATGTCAGTAGCTACTGATAAGGCTGTAGTTATTTATACAGTAATATAATGACTGTGGATTAGAAAGTTGCACTTGCAGGGTATGTTCTAGGAAATGTCCAGGATTTCATCTATATTTTCCAGCCAGCTCTGTGACAGAGAGGGATAAAAGCAGGAGAACAATGAAGGGGACCACAGTCTGATTAGTGGCTTGGGTGCTTGTTGCAGATGGCTGGCTAGGAAAGCAATAATGAGGCGTTGTTTTGCTGTCTTCTTCTAGGGGGGAGAATATAGGATATGAAGGAGGCACAGCTGGTTGGCAATCTCCAGTGGTGATACTGAGGCTGAAATGTGAACCGTTCTTGCTGTAGGCGGGCAGACAAAGATGTACGTGTCACAACATAGGTGGAAGTGTTAACCCTATGGTGTTACTGCATACCCATTTGATGGTATAAGCCCTCTCCATCAGTCGGGGTTAGCATTTAAGAAGAGAAAAGAAGAAAAGAAAACTGATGGCCTGCGCTGAGAAAGAGGGCAACTCTCCAGAGATGCTTAAACAACATAGGGAAGTAGACCCCTTGGACTTGGAAGAACAAATAGATCAGCTGAGATGCAGGACTGAGACTTGAGGCTTGATGGTCAGGAGGAAAAGGCAGAAGAAATAAATGACTGCATCTTCATTTCCTGAACTCAAGTATCACAATCCTGCAAGAAGCAAGAGAGGATTACTTGGCAGGGCAGTCTGAGGACAACATTGTATGTGCTATTCAAACCAAGATAGCAGTCATCATTTCACAAGACATTCAGCTGGCATGTGCATTTACACAGAAAAAAAGAACTTAACAAAGACAGGGAAATAAAGGAATTGAAAAGCTGTTTTCAGAAGTTGAAGCTGAAGTTAGAATTATTCTGTGCCATTTTTGATGTTACTGTATTTTGTGGTAACTTATTATTGGGTGGTGGGTGGGGGTATTGACTAAAGATTTGGGCAAAGAGCACATTTTTGACTAGAACTTTTAACAGAACTCTAGATGCTTTAGAGGTTTAATGCATTTCACATGATTTTAAATATTTAAAAATGATTGCGTAAGCTGTATTTCAGATTGTCACATAATTCTACTCAGTAGCTGCTTTCCAGGCAGCCTAATTAAGCGATTGGTAAATAGTGTACTGTTTATCACAAACTTCAACCAAATAGATTTTTTTCTAAATGGATCACAGAATTTATCACAACAAACTGCATTATATGAAGCGTACGAGGACATATTTTTGATACTGAGTTTTACAGTAACAATATAAATCATTAGTGGTTGATAAAGTAAAGCTAGGAATGACACAAATGGCTTTTATGTTCGTTAGTGACCAAACCATATGCTGTCACTAGGTGGAACCAGTAGTCCAAACACATTTTTTGAGAAGCTGGTAACTAAACCAAACTGAACTAAAAACAAGAGATGCAGAGTGCACAGGAAAATGTAATTTAACTGAAAATGTGCATCTTAACTCTCAATAGTCCAGATTTTCACAGAATGTCCAGATTTTTACCTATTTTTGGTATGTTCCTCATAAAATGTGTGTTTTTCTGGCAAATCACTGAGGACTGAGATCAATAAATAATAGCATACATTTGAATTTCAAACTTCATATATCCATCTGAAAATGTGTGCTATCACAAGCCATGTTATTCTAGCAACTTTCTAAGCTTATAAGAGGAATAATTAAATTCTCTCCCAGTCCCAACGTTTGGGCCTTTGTCTCTCCATTATTTTAGGCTTTGTCCAGATTTCTTGTACTAAGAGGTTGAGAGGTATGAATACATCTGTACAATAACTTGTCACATACAGTATGTGTATGTTATTAGCACAAGGTGTGGCAAGATGAATTATCACCTGTCCTGAGATATCCTTAATCAACAAGTGATGAAATCATGACTTTAAGCTATCTGGCAGCCAAATGAGTGACAAGCTGATACAGTGAATGTCTGCCTCAGATATAAATAAAATGCTCCCTTTTTGACCTTTGTATTAGATGCGGTGGTGGTGCTGCGGTAGCGTTGTCGCCTCATAGTATGACGTTGTCCTGTTTGATTCTCAGCTAGAACGTCTTCTGTGTGGAGACATGCGTGAATGGGTGTACCTTCATTGAAGGTTGTGCGTCAGAGCTGGCAACTTGGTATGTAAAAAAAAATCTACTGCCAATCATTAGTGGACCGGAGTTCCACTGTGGCGACCTCTAACCGGGAAAAGCCAAAAGACACAACATTAGACGCCATTGACAATAGAGTTAACCTAGCACCAGAGCTAATTTTTTGGATAGTAACTGTTGAGTTGGCTCTCGATAAGAGTATTTTTGAGTAGTATTTATAAGAAAAGTATTAACACAATGATTATCTACATTTTAATAGTCATTGCCTTCGTTATATGAAAAAGAGAATGTTAGTGAGGGCAAATCTAGTTACCAATTATAAGGTATTTTGCTTTGAAATACAGAGGGTTAACATGATTTTTTCATGACAGAAGGTACGATTTGAAGTTTTTACAAGAGGTGGCCCAGGAAGTCTCTATTAATAGAGACATTAGATTTTCACCTATTTAATTAAGGCGATACCAGAAAAAGTAAGAAAAAGATGCAAGTAACAACAACATTTTTAGTCTAGAAATATCCCTAAATAGTTTAAGTCTAAGAAGTATAATTACAGATAATTGGAGAATTTTGTTGGGTAATAAAGAATTAGTTTCAGTTATAGATAATAAACATGAATTGGTTTATAGCAAAATATTTAATTTGAAAGATTTGTTAAACAGGGATACCACTAACATTACACCCACTTTAAGTTATAAAAATGAGGACCTGTAAGTGTGAGCAGTGTAGTGCCTGTAAGTTTGTTTGTGAAGGACCATACATAGATCTGAAGCATTTAAACAAGACTGTTCCTATTTCACATAATTATATTTGTAATTCTGCAGGTATTATATTATGTTGTTACGTGTTCTGCTTGCATGTGTTACCATGTAGGAATGATTACTAAGATGTTCATAGGTAGGTACTAGGCTATGGGCCCAAGGGCCTATGTAAGCCTAGCCAACAAGATTCCCTGGCTTACACCATCCAAGAAAGTTATTTTCCTGTGCCACTGTCGAGCAGAGACACAAAAGTGATCCCTGGGGTGTATATCTTCAAGATTTTTCTTGAAGAGTGCTAATGAAAAACTTTGCTTGACATAGATGGGTAGCCTGTTCCAGAGTATGGGAAGTCTCTGGGACAAGAATCTATCCCTCCAGCATGTCCTGTTTATTGTGGTGACAAGGTTTAGGTCCCTAGAGCATGTAGCTCGGAGGGGTTGGGATTTCTTTAGGTGTAGCATGTCCAACAGCTCTGGGTTTGACATAGGTTTATATGTTAGGCAGAGATCACCTCGGAGTAGGCGATATGCTATGGAGCAAAGCTGGAGTTTTTTGAGACGGTCAGTGTAGAGCATTTGTTTGAGGCCAGTAATCCTCTTTGTGAGGTACTTCTGTGACCTTTCCAGCTGTTGCAGATGTCTTGTGAGGTACATTCCAAAAGGGGTGTTGTACTCTATAATGGGTCTAATGAGTGTCGAGTAGAGGGGAACAATGACCTCTTTTTTCCTGGATGAGAACCCTTTTATGATGAGGTGTGCCACGTAGAAGGACTTCCTGACTACTGTGGCAATGTGACTATCAAAGGAGAGACTACTGTCCACCTGGGTCCCAAGGTCTCTTATCACACATTCGGTGTTAAGTAGATTGCTGCCTATGTGGTAGTTCATGGGTACAGAGTGTTTACCAAAGGGGACGACACTGCACTTTTTGGCATTGAGCTTGAGGCCATAACTCTAACACCAGGCATCTGTCTCAGCGAGGCCCTTCTGTAGGATGTCCACATCATTTGGGGACTTGACTATGGCTCCTAGTTTACAGTCATCTGTAAACATGATTAGCCAGAGGCCTTCTGTGTTAGCCTGTACTTCAGAGAAGTAGATACTAAACAGGAGAGGTCCCAGGACTGAACCTTGTGGTACTCCACTTGTCACTGGTTTGAGGTCAGATTTGGAGTCTGCAACTTTTACAGTGTGGGTTCTGTCAGTGAGCCAGTTGGCAACCTATCTTGTGATGTAGCAATTTATACCTAGTTTAGTGAGTTTAACTATAATTCCAGAATGGGGGATGGTGTCGAAAGCCTTGGCGAGGTCAAGATAGGCTGTGTGAACCACCTTACCCTCATCTATGGCTTTGGTGACTGCCTCAAAGAAGTTGATCAGGTTCAGGAGGCATGATCTGCCTTTCACAAACCCGAACTGGGTGGGATCCAGAGTTTGGAGGTTACCAATGTCTTTGTTTATGAGTCCCATGATGATACATTCCATGGCCTTGCAGACCAGGCTCGTCAGGCTAATAGGGCAATTGTTCCTGGGATCAGTGGTGGCTCCCCCTTTGTGGAGTGGGATAACTATTGCTGTGCGCCATTCAGTAGGCACAAAGCCTGATGTGAGGCTACTATTGAACATGGTGCTTAGGTGGGGAGCCAGTTTGTTCTAAAGTTCATTTAAAACGCAGCCTGGGATGTTGTCCGGTCCCATGGATGCTATGTTTTTGGCTTTAGAGACTGCAGCTTTTACCTGTGCAGTTGTGATTACAGGGACTCTGCAGTCTTCCTGTATAGATATGGGCCCTTTAGGAGTGTGTTGGGGGGTAAAGTTAGCACTGAATCTATCTGCCAGGATGTTGGCAATATCAGTTGGTTCAGTAATTTTTGTGCCATTGTGCTGTAACTCAGAGCAGATCTGGGTGTTGCCATCAACATTCTTGACATAGCTATAGAATACTTTGTGGTTGTCCTTAGAATTGGTGGTGATTTTGTTTTAGCAGCTAGCTTTGGAGGATCTTATAAGGGATCTCAGCTTCTTACTCAGGCTGACCAGGGAGCTCCTCCACTCATGGGATTTTACTCTCCTTTGCAACAGTTTCTTCCTTCTGTTGTACAGTTTGTTTATGGCAGGGGACCACTAGATTGGCTTCCTTTTTTGGAGGATAGTGTATTGGTTCTGTTTGGGATAGTATAGAGTGCATTTGTGTAGGATTCAGCAGTTGTAACTGTATTGTCCATCTGCATGGGTGTCATGAAGTTCACCACTTCTGTCTTAAGCATGAAGTTGGCTTTGGAGAAATTTATTACCATGGTTTCCTTAATGGGGGGTGGGATGTGGATATCAAGGGTGATTAGCTTATGGTCGAATCGGACCAGCGAGGAGTTGACTTCAGGTGTGGAACACTGGTCACTCATGTTGGTAATGACTAGGTCTAAGATATTATTGCCCCATGATGGGGGTGTGGATAAGATGATCCAGGGTACTGGAGTTTATGAATTCCAGAAAGCGTTGAGCTAAGGAGTTGGTATACAAAGTAGTTTTCCCAGTTAATGGTGGGGTAGTTGAAGTTGCCCATTATTAGGGTGTTTGGTTAAACCCTAATATTTTCCAGTACATCAAGAAAAGAGGAGTGGGAATCCTCTGGCATGGTGGGGGATCTGTAGCAAGCTACAGTTTGGATTGTAGTTTTGCCCAGAGTTAGTTGCACTTGGATAACCTTGGATGCATTATGCTGAGCAACTAGCCTGGAGGTGTGGCTATCCTTAATGAATATGGACACACCTCCACCTTTGGTGTTTCGGTCCAGGTTACATGGCCGAAAAGTGTGATATGAGTTATAGCCTGGTAGTGCAGGGGTGCTCTCTGGAGCCTTGAACCAGGTCTCAGTCACTGCACAGATATCGATGTTTTCAATTTTAAGGAGTGCCTCGAGTGAGTGCATTTTGAGATTTAGACTTCTAGCATTGAGTAGCATTACCCTCAGTTTTTGCTTGCCTGTTCCTGTTATGGTGGTGAATTTGTCATTTGAACCTTGCCTAAAAAAGGCACTATAGGGGCGGCAAGAGCCTTAGCCAGTATCCAGAATCCCAGCAGCGACAGGTGCAGGCCATCTCTGTCAAAGCATTGTGGTCTGTCGACCATGTCATCCCAAGCAGACAGATACTGGATCCCCTTAGAATGACACCAGAAGCTTAGCCAATTGTTGAAGTCAATCATTTTGTCCTTGTACTGTGGTATCATTCTGTGTGATGGCAGAATGCTACTCAGGGCTAGGGTCATACCTGCCTGGGCTACAAGATCAGAGAGCTCTTCCATGTCTCTTTTCATGTAGTCCAGGGAGGTACGTCTCAGGTCATTCATACCAACATGGACAATGACAAAGTCATATTTGTACTTGTTGTGGAGTGACCTGAGTGCGTGGGTTATGTGGTGGATCCTGGCTCCCAACAGGCAGCTGACAGTAACCTTCTCTTTGTTTATCAGTGTGCCTGACTATAGAGTCACCTATGACTAGAGTGTTGGGTACGTTGTTTTGTCTTATTGGCTGTGGTTGAGTGGCACACTGAGTCTGTGGGCTATGTGTCATTTGCGTTGTGTTGGGGGATGGAGATTGCTTGTGTTTCTGCTTTGGAGGTCTCTGTTGCTTAGACAGATTATTATTGAGAGCCTCCACAAATGTTTTTGTGTTACTATGTGCAGATTTTGGTGGTGTAGATTTAGTGAGACTATGTGATGAGTGTGGTGCAAATGTTTACCTTCTCCTCTTGACTGTCAAGTTCAGTCTTGGTTGGACAGAGCTTTACCTCCAGTTTGGCTAGATAAGTGCATCTCTCACAGGTTGTAGTGTTGGGTGGTAGGAGGAGAAGGTTGTCTGTGTACATGAGGCAATTTCTACATTGCCTCAAGATGCCCAGATTAATCAGATAGACAGGAGAGAATGCTGGGAGCTGACCCTTGGACATGCCTGAATAAACAACAATTTTTCTCTAGATAAGTGAGGAAAGTGAGTACAAAAACTGTTTTCCTCTAGGTAATGAGGAAGGTTGAGTGCTATAGTGATTAGTAACTTATTTAGTGCTTACAAGTTTTGAACAAGTACTGAGCACGAATAAGCAAATTTAAGTGCTAAAACTAAGAATCTGTATCGCACTAGATGAGTTACAGGACAGAAACAAGTGCAAATGCAGGCTTTCAAATCAGAAAGTTGAGAGAGATGGAAAAGATTGCCCAAACGGCCAATAACTACAATTTCTGGGCCAGAACCACTCCTTATGTGGTAGACAGGTTACCTAGTGCTTACCACTCCCACTGATAAGCAAGAAGGCTTCCTTCTAACACAGAAAGGCTTGGGGGGCTCAGAAGCTTACATACGGTCCTGGATACAGCAAATCTGTATCTGGACTACACTAGTTACAGGAAAGGTAGGAAACAGGCTTACACTATTTTTTGTTTTTTTTTTACAGAAAAGTAGCTAAAACAGCAGAAAAAACAATTCACATGCAGTGCAAGCTAGCACACTTGAGTATGTAGCAATATTAGACCAAAAACAGTTTAAAAATGCAATTAAATTAAAACGGACTAAAAGTAAGTGCAGAAGGAGTTTATTAGGTAGAATGTGGTAAAGTGAGGGGACTGGGGGAGTGTCCCAGATCAAATCTACAGTGGGGCAGGCAACTGCAAAAGCCACCAAATTTAAACTACGAACCAAAAATAGGGAGGGTGGGTGTAACTAGGGTGCCACCTTTTAACAAGACCAAAGTGGGACATGGGGGTGTGGCCAATAGGACAGTGTGTTTGTCCAATATGACACTGGTCACACCCCCACCACAATATCACCAGAGGTGTTAAAGGAGATGCAGTATTACAGTTATGGATGCAACATTGTGACATTACAGCATACTGAAAACTCAAACCTTTTAAATGAAGTGAAGCATTACTGCAAAAACACACATTACTCAGTTATAACAGTAAATAAACTTTAAAGGAATAAAAAACACACTACTCATTAAACAGACATTTGTTTATTTAAAAAGTAAAATATTCATAAACCAACCATGACTATTCAGAAAGAAAACTTAAAAAAAATCTACATACCACATACAAGCCAAGTATAAAATTAAGACTTTTTATTCTCAATTAAAACTAAAGCAAAGAAAATACAAAACTACATACTGTACCCTAGTACTACATACTGCACACTAGCAAATTAAAGTTAAAGCAAAGAAAAACACAAAATTACAAACTGCACCCTAGTACTTTATACTGCACACTAGTACACTAAATCACTTTTTTTTAAAAGTGTATTTTGAATTTGATTTTATGACTTGAAGAAGGGCTCGATTTGAAACAATATTTTAGTAAAGTCACAACATTTCATCTGGTAATTTTCAGTCATCATTAGTTCAGCTTTTAACAAGTCCACACAACATTGGTTTCACACATCTGTCCATTTACCTTACACAAAAGAAAAAACTCTTTCTGCAAATGTGTTTGAGGTTGGTATAGATAAAACCCTAGCAATTACCGGATATAGTGCATTCATTTCAGGCCTTTCTTTGAAAAGCTTCGGCCACTTCTGTCCTGGGGTCAAGCTTGTGTTACATAACTGTTCAAGAAAGGGCCTAATTGCCTAGTAGTCCCTGAAAAGATAGTCTTTATCTACACCCTGCAGACTCAGGACAGTGGTCACATTAAGTAAGTCACTGAAAGCAAAGGGCTCATTTCGATATAATTTAGACAGTGTAAACAAGTAGTTGCTTTCAGTATAATCAAACCACTGTTCCAGGTATTTCACTGCTGTCTCCAAGAACACAATGAAGTCTCTTTTCAGTTTGTTAGCAGAAGTGCTGTCTAATGTGCTCATAAGTGCCCTAAGTTTCCCTCCAAAGAAAGCACCTTCAGCTCTTGCCTGCAGTTTTTGATTCAGAGAGACCATTACACAAAAAGTTTCCATGGCAGTAAGTGCTGATTTTTCTAATGTACTTATATGTTCATTAAAATCAACAAGAACAGTACAGAGAAAGTGCAAATAGTACTGTGGCAGCGTAGGCAATTCATTCTCACCATGCTCATTAGCTGAAACGCACTGCCATATCTGCCGGGGGGGGGGGTCTCCTCTTCTGCCTGGGAGAGGAAATAGGACTGGAGCACTGAGGGATTTTTCACTACTCTTTCAGTGGCTGGGAGTAGTGACAGCCACCTTGTTGGCACATGTCTTAGCAGACTCTCAAATTCCATGCCACAAAACTCAAAAGAAGTCTTTCAAGTCTCTGGTCCTTGTGGCAGAACCTGAGAAGTGGCTGAAAAGTTTCATTACAAATACTTCCACATCATACGGTAGTTGTGCTGCAGCTTTCTTGGCTGCATTGTGAATGATGTGGGCAACACAGTTAGCCTTCTGGAGTGATGGGCACTTTTCTTTTAATCTGGTATACACGCCAGATTTCTTCCCATAGTTCACACTGGCATTATCAGCCCCATAAGCTGAAATGCTGTTCCAGGGCAAGGAGTGCCTTTCCATAATGGTGGAAATACCCTGTGCAGATTCATCAGGGTCTTCATAGAAGTCCAAAAGACCATTCACCACCCCTTCTTCTTTAGAAAAATACCTCACAACAAGTGGAAATAATTTAGTGTTCCCCTTGTTGGAAGCATCTGATGAAATTGCAAATGTAGTGCCTGCTTTTTGAAGGTCATGCAGGAGGCATTCCAATGAGTGTGGTCCCAAAACATTTTCGACTATGGCTTCAGCCTTGGTTCTTCCACAAGATAGTTTCTTTGCAGTGTCCAAGTCACCATACAACTAGCTGGCCAACTTTACTGCACAGTCCAAGCTGTTATAGGAAATATTGTGCTTAACAGCATGGAACACCTCAAAGGCTTCTGCTGCAATGATCCTAGGTTCTGGTCCCTCAAGGTTTGCGTTCCTTGCCCACTTTGTCATCAGGTGACTGGATTTAGCTTGAAAAATAGCAGTCTTATGTTGTTCAGTTGCCTCATGTCATGCGACATAGTTTCTTCCACCGTGGGTCACTAGAAATTCTCTCTTGCAGTACCTGCAGAATGCTTTGACATCACTGCATCTCTCGATCCAGTCGAATTCTGTTTTCCAAACATCCTGCCAACTGCACATTCTCTTGCTGCTGGTTGGCTGTGATGAAGCTGCTGCTCTTTTCATGCTTGAATCTGTACTTACCTGACATACAACATAGTTACCAAAACTGTAGGGTGCAGTAACATACTGCTGTCTGGCATGCAACATACTTACGAAAACTGTGTTAGTGGGTGCAGTAACATACTGCTGCCTGATATGCAACATAATTACCAAAACTGTGTTAGTGGGTGCAGTAACATACTGCTGCCTGATATGCAACATAGTTACCAAAACTGTGTTAGTGGCTGCAGTAACATACTGCTGCCTGACATGCAACATAGTTACCAAAACTGTAGGGTGCAGTAACATACTGCTGCCTGACACACAACATAGTTACCAAAACTGTGTTAGTGGGTGCAGTAACATACTGCTGCCTGACACGCAACATAGTTACCAAAACTGTAGGATGCAGTAACATACTGCTGCCTGACATGCAATATAGTTACCAAAACTGTGTTAGTGGGTGCAGTAACATACTGCTGCCTGATATGCAGCATAGTTACCAAAACTGTGTTAGTGGGTGCAGTAACATTCTGCTGCCTGACATGCAACATAGTTACAAAAACTGTGTTAGTGGGTGCAATAACATACTGCTGCCTGACATGCAACATAGTTACCAAAACTGTGTTAGTGGGTGCAGTAACATACTGCTGCCTGACATGCAACATAGTTACCAAAACTGTGTTAGTGGGTGCAGTAACATACTGCTGCCTGACATGCAACATAGTTACCAAAACTGTGTTAGTGGCTGCAGTAACATACTGCTGCCTGACACGCAACCTAGTTACCAAAACTGTAGGGTGCAGTAACATACTGCTGCCTGATATGCAACATAGTTACCAAAACTGACACGCAACATAGTTACCAAAACTGTAGGGTGCAGTAACATACTGCTGCCTGACATGCAACATAGTTACCAAAACTGTGTTAGTGGGTGCAGTAACATACTGCTGCCTGATATGCAGCATAGTTACCAAAACTGTGTTAGTGGGTGCAGTAACATACTGCTGCCTGACATACAACATAGTTACAAAAACTGTGCTAGTGGGTGCAGTAACATACTGCTGCCTGACATGCAACATAATTACTAAAACTGTGTTAGTGGGTGCAGTAAAATACTGCTGCCTGATATGCAACATAGTTACCAAAACTGTGTTAGTGGGTGCAGTAAAATGCTGCTGCCTGATATGCAACATAGTTACCAAAACTGTGTTAGTGGGTGCAGTAACATACTGCTGCCTGATATGCAACATAGTTACCAAAACTGTGTTAGTGGGTGCAGTAACATACTGCTGCCTGACATGCAACATAGTTACCAAAACTGTGTTAGTGGGTGCAGTAACATACTGCTGCCTGATATGCAACATAGTTACCAAAACTGTGTTAGTGGGTGCAGTAACATACTGCTGTTTGATATGCAACATAGTTACCAAAACTGTAGGGTGCAGTAACATACTGCTGCCTGACAGGCAACATAGTTACCAAAACTGCATTAGTGGGTGCAGTAACATACTGCTGCCTGATATGCAACATAGTTACCAAAACTGTAGGGTGCAGTAACATACTGCTGCCTGACATGCAACATAGTTACCAAAACTGTGTTAGTGGGTGCAGTAACATACTGCTGCCTGACATGCAACATAGCTACCAAAACTGTGTTAGCGGGTGCAGTAAAATACTGCTGCCTGATATGCAACATAGTTACCAAAACTGTGTTAGTGGTGCAGTAACATACTGATGCCTAATAAGCAACATAGTTACCAAAACTGTGTTAGTGGGTGCAGTAACATACTGCTGCCTGATATGCAACATAGTTACCAAAACTGTGTTAGTGGGTGCAGTAACATACTGCTGCCTGATATGCAACATAGTTACAAAAACTGTGTTAGTGGGTGCAGTAACATACTGCTGCCTGACATGCAACATAGCTACCAAAACTGTGTTAGTGGGTGCAGTAACATACTGCTGCCTGATATGCAACATAGTTACCAAAACTGTGTTAGTGGGTGCAGTAACATACTGCTGCCTGACATGCAACATAGCTACCAAAACTGTGTTAGTGGGTGCAGTAAAATACTGCTGCCTGATATGCAACATAGTTACCAAAACTGTGTTAGTGGTGCAGTAACATACTGATGCCTAATAAGCAACATAGTTACCAAAACTGTGTTATTGGGTGCAGTAACATACTGCTGCCTGATATGCAACATAGTTACCAAAACTGTGTTAGTGGGTGCAGTAACATACTGCTGCCTGATATGCAACATAGTTACAAAACTGTGTTAGTGGGTGCAGTAACATACTGCTGCCTGACATGCAACATAGCTACCAAAACTGTGTTAGTGGGTGCAGTAAAATACTGCTGCCTGATATGCAACATAGTTACCAAAACTGTGTTAGTGGTGCAGTAACATACTGCTGCCTAATAAGCAACATAGTTACCAAAACTGTGTTAGTGGGTGCAGTAACATACTGCTGCCTGATATGCATCATAGTTACCAAAACTGTGTTAGTGGGTGCAGTAACATACTGCTGTCTGATATGCAACATAGTTACCAAAACTGTGTTAGGGTGCAGTAACATACTGCTGCCTGATATGCAACATAGGTACCAAAACTGTGTTAGTGGGTGCAGTAACATACTGCTGCCTGATATGCAACATAGTTAACAAAACTGCATTAGGGTGCAGTAACATACTGCTGCCTGATATACAACATAGTTACCAAAACTGTGTTAGTGGGTGCAGTAACATACTACTACCTGATATGCAACATAGTTACCAAAACTGTGTTAGTAGAGTGCAGTAACATACTGCTGCCTGATATGCAACATAGTTACCAAAACTGTGTTAGTGGGTGCAGTAACATACTCCTACCTGATATGCAACATAGATACCAAAACTGTGTTAGTGGGTGCAGTAACATACTGCTGCCTGATATGCAACATATTTACCAAAACTGTGTTAGTGGGTGCAGTAACATACTGCTGTTTGATATGTAACATATTTACCAAAACTGTGTTAATGGGTGCAGTAACATACTGCTGCCTGATATGCAACATAGCTACCAAAACTGTGTTAGTGGGTGCAGTAACATACTGCTGCCTGATATGCAACATAGTTACCAAAACTGTATTAGTGGGTGCAGTAACATACTGCTGCCTGATATGCAACATAGTTACCAAAACTGTATTAGTGGGTGCAGTAACATACTGCTGCCTGATATGCAACATAGTTACCAAAACTGTATTAGTGGGTGCAGTAACATACTGGTGCCTGATATGCAACATAGTTACCAAAACTGTGTTAGGGTGCAGTAACATACTGGTGCCTGATATGCAACATAGTTACCAAAACTGTGTTAGGGTGCAGTAACATACTGGTGCCTGATATGCAACATAGTTACCAAAACTGTATTAGTGGGTGCAGTAACATACTGGTGCCTGATATGCAACATAGTTACCAAAACTGTGTTAGGGTGCAGTAACATACTGGTGCCTGATATGCAACATAGTTACCAAAACTGTGTTAGGGTGCAGTAACATACTGGTGCACAGCACAAATGAACTGGCTGAAAAAACATTGGCACACAAAAGAACTTGCTCGAAAAACATTGGCATGCAAAAGAACTGGCTTGAAAAACATTGGCATGCAAAAGAACTGGCTTGAAAAACATTGGCATGCTAAAGAACTGGCTTGAAAGACACTGGCATGCGAAAAACTGGCTTGAAAAACAGTGGCACTCAAAAAAAACTGGCTTGAAAATCAGTGGCACTCAAAAAAGCTGGCTTGAAAAACATTGGCACTCAAAAAAGCTGGCTTGAAAAACATTGGCATGCGAAAGAACTGAGGAATGGAGCAGAAAAGAGTTAACATTACAAATAGTTTGAAAAAGCTCAAATAGTAAATGAGGTAATGTAGGGGGCATTTTGGCCATTGAAAAGTAACATTAACACAGCTTGTAGAAAATTAAATGCATTATTTTTACCACTGAACATGCCTCCCACCTCACCCCACCCCTCAAGAAAAAAAGTTAACCACATTCACTGAACCAAAAAACACTAAAATGAATGAGAATGCACAGCGGATACCATAAGCCTGATTTAGCTTTTGACCACAGCAGTTAAAAGAAATATATGGCACTAATTTACACAGTGCAATGATCTATTAATGAACATCCCAACAGCTCCCTGGTCGTAATCAGATTATAATGAAAACAGTACATTGTACGTTTATTGAATACATCACCAAAACACAAAATACAAACTTTGCTACTTATAAAAGCAAACTACCCTGTAACAACGACATGGTTTAGCACAATCTCAAATACACTGCATTAATTTCTGAGCATGCAGCCACAAAAAAAAAAAGAAATAAACAGGAAAAAAGTCCGTAAACATTTTACCTTTTAAAAATACTTCTTCAAGGGAAGTAAAATAAACTACAATGTACAGCAGACTCCATGGGCTCCTTTTACTTCAAAACATAACAAATAAGAGTAATTTACCTAGCACAGCAATGCAATAAACAGGCCCAAGTAAAAGCAGCACACCCATATTCACATTACAAGCAAAGCAGGACATTTTAACTGTATTAAAATGCATAAAAAATTAAATGCACACGTTTTACAAGTATAAATGAAAACAATCTTGAAACAGCTTCGGCAAGTTGGCAACATGTACCTACTAGAATAATAAATGCACTACATTAACTGTTAACATTCCTCCTCAGAAGGTAGACTTGTACCACATACACATTGATTTGCATGAACTAACAGGAAGAATTACCCAAACAGTATATCCTAACTTCCTGAAAACAGCATTAAATTGCACACATTTCCACACAAAAAGTGCAAACTATGCTCGAACATTTTCTATCTGCAAACAGAAAATACCCAGAAAAAGCTACGACAATAGAAATACATTGCAGTAAATTTATATTTCACTGCCCCCCACCAGAAATAAACAACTTCTATACACACAGTTCAGCCTTTTAAAAGTAATGCTTCCAAATCATACCCCCAAGAACAATAACAATTACATATACATACAGGTTTTATACCTTTAAAAACTACTACTCAAAAATCTCAAAATAACCACTGCACAGATTTAAATACTGCGTACTGCACCCCCATCTACCTCTAAACATTAAAAAATTTAACCACAATATATTCCCATTTTAAACTACTACTCAAACATCTCAAAATAACCACTGCACAGATTTAAATACTGCATACTACATCCCCATCTACCTCTAAACAGTAAAAACATAAATAAAGCACAATATTCCCATTTTAAATAACTAAAGCCACAAAATACTATGTTATGTACTTACCACTATCACAGTTTTTGCTGGGCTAGCTTGCTTCCTTCCTGCTGGAATGGCTAGTTGGATGACTGGCTCTGTCTGCTCAACTGGCTGGGCTGTCTGGCTTGAAGGCTCCCTTGCCCGCTGGCAGGCAGGCTCCCTTGCAGGCTGGCTAGCAGGCTCCCTTGCAGGCTGGCTAGCTGGCTTCTTTGCTGGCTGGCTGGCTTTTTCGCTGCTGGGATTGGAAATCTCAGACCTTAAGTCCCAATTCCTTTGCAGCGGTAGTGCACTAAGACAAAACTGCTCTACAGCTGTGACCTTTATTGGGCTCTTCAAGGTGAATCCCCACCCCCTCCAATCCCTGCAGCCAATTGCTGTTTGAATTACACCACCTGAACTAGCAGGGAATCCCTCTAACTCAAGGTCCGTGTTGGTGATGTAGCTGCATTGCCATGGAAAAACCGGAAGTATTTTCGGCTTTTCCACAGCAACAGCAATTCAAGAGCACGAAAAGTGGAAAACGGGACTTTTAAAGTCCAACTGTCTGCAAATGTGGGAAACGGGATGAGAAGGCTCAACCCGTGAGTGTCCCACTGACAACGGGATGGGTGGCAACCAGAGATGGGACAAAACACTTTCAGCAGGGATGTGAAAAACTATAAGCAGAAATTAACAGTACAAACTTTAAAACCAAAAAAATATACTTAGACTTAGCTCTGCATATTTCCAGATAGATTGAAAAGCAGTCTGTCAGAACACAGGTTCCAGCAATGAAATGCAGGCTGTTACTAACAGGTCTGAACATATTAAGTAATATGTTTATAATAATTAAAACTAAATATGAAACTATTGTATTATATAAACATATTAGAGATGGTAGAATGTAAGAACTTTTATTTCAGTATTATAGACCATGTTTAAGAGATTTTACAGATAAAACTTTTCAGTAAAAACCAAAAGAAAAACGTAGCAAGGGTAGACTTTCCACTGTGTGATTCCTTAAACCTGTTGTATTAGAGACAACATGGGATATATGCAAATGACCCTTTAAAGACACCAGGTGTTTCAGCTATATGGAAATTCTGAATATGCGCAATCTTTTTTCTTTTTAAGCCTATTTATGGACAAATTCAGGCTAATAAAATAAAACCCCACAAGTTGTAGACATATATGCTCCCGCCTTCTTATGGCACCATCAGTATAGAGTAAGTTTAATGCTTGGCTAACATTTAGAAAGACAGGGTTGTTGTACTCATCTGATATCCATAACCATTAGGGTATCTGCAAAATATCCCAAGCAACAAACTAAAACAATCAGTAAAAACCAAAAGAAAAATCTAGAAAGGCTAGTCTTTCCCTATGTGATTCCTTAAACCTGTTGTATTAGAGGCAAGATGGAATATAAAGAAATAATTTTAAAAATATAAAAAGTCACACAAATGACCCTTTAAGGGCATCAGGTGTTTCAGCTATATGGCAATTCTGAATGTCCATGACTTTTTTTTCTTTTTGTAAATTTATTTATGGACAAATTCAGGCCAATAAAGCCAAACCCCACTAGCTGTGGACATGCATGTTTCAGCCTTCTTATGGCTGAAACTATCAAAATGCTCTGAAAGCTATGCTTGCAGGGTGACAAATTTCCAGGACTAAATGAGAGTATTAATATTATTTTTTTATTATTAAAAATGTTGGAAATGAAAGAAAATCAGGTGTGCTTAATGTGTGACGTTTTATATTTTTAAAATGAATTCTTTATATTTTGGATATCTTTGTGAAATGTTCCAACATATAATTAATGTCATGTGACTAATGACTATAGCATTATTTCTGATGTTGTCTTTTCCATCCTTTCTTCAACAGATGTGTCTCTGATCCCACCACAGATTTGTCCACACCTGCTTCCAAGCTTAGGATTCGGTGCTTAGGCTCCTCACCCTACGCATAAACCCGTATATACAACAAGCTACCTCAGATCTCGTTTGTTGTTTGAAAAGCTACAACTGGTCTTGGTGCTGAGGAGAATCTAGTATAGATCCTTTGAGGACTTCCTCTTTTAGATAAGTAATTCCTTATTTTTTCTTCCTTTTTCATAGTTCTATGTATACACACATCTTGCAGTCCCCCCTTCTTTTTTACAAATTCTCCCTGTATAGTTGTATTAACCTCTCTTTACACTTTTCTCTAAGATATATATATATATATATATATATATATATATATATGTGTGTGTGTGTGTGTGTGTGTGTGTGTGTATTTATATGTGTACATATATTTTTCTATGGATACTTTGTTCTCTCCTTCAGGATTATAGTGGACAAACCTTCAGGTTTTCAAAAGTGCATTGCTTGCCCCCACTAGTTACCAAACTCCGATGTGCATGAGAAGTAGGTATACTGTCTTGGACCCTCTCACCTAGAGACACCATGCTCTATATGAAGCCTTTGGGCAGAGAGCTCTCATCAAGAGGAGAAACAAACCTATTTTGAAGTGATGTAAGGAGACAAGCCTTCCTCAGCTTCATGAAAGTTAACAGCTGCAACTTCTTTCCCATCTGTTTCTTCTTCCTGTTCAAAATAGGTCAAAAAGAAAGACTGACGTGAAGAGATGGAACAAGACAAGTCTAAGTCTTCAAAAAAGGGGTTTCCAGAACCAACAACTTCATCAGTTCTGGCCCCTTCAGCCAAAATATCCAATCACACCAAGATTTTCATGGGAACCTGACTCTTAGGCTTCAGTCTCTGATTCTTCAAGACAGGACCAGATATCCTTCCATGCCTTCTTCCTCTACCTATTCCCTAATGTCAGTCAGGTCCACTTGGAGCCTCACAGAAGCAGATATGGACAAGATATTGAGGCATTTCCCTTGGATTTAGATTTGGTTGGGGTTGTCCCAGCCCTGACCACTGCCGGATCCGGGAGGCTAGTCTCATCCTCTAGATCCTTGATAGCTCCTTCTCCAATCTGTTCTCTAGGATTGGAGCCCTTGGATCCATCTTTAACACAAAGCAGGTCTGGGTAAGAGCTGAGGTTTCATTCTTCTTTGACTTTCATGAGTTCTCTCTCTGGCTCACTTGGAGCTTCTGGAGTTTCAGAGCTGGATTGTCAGTGATGACTCCAATAGGTTGGGATCAGATCCAAAATCTTTGGATCCTTTTCTCTCTTTGAGAGTTTCAGTTATGGGTAGTTCAGCTTTGACAGCAGCCTTGAGCTGGAGAGCATCCAGCTTTGAACCACCTTCAGGAGTTTTGGCTCTAGAGGTGGGGCTCTCTGGATCTGTCTCAGGCTCAGCATTTGAGGCTTTTGAGAAAGTCCTCTACTGGCCAAGAGACATCTGACTTTTCTGAATCAGATCCTCTCCATCTCTATAGGATCTTCCAGGGTCCAAGGCCTTTTCTTCCTCTCTTTTTGGGACAGCTAGTTTCAGAAAGGTTTAAGGCTATCCTTAACCTCACACAGCAGAGGTCTGTAGAACACATACGTCTAAGTGGAAACACTTAGATTTCCCCAAGGAATCTCCTACCACTAACAATGGCTAAGATGGAAAAGAAGCAGAAGCATAGCTGGTTCAGTTAGTGCCCTGGGCTGGCACTGTGAATGAGTGCCCTACCCCCTCAACTCTTCAAATAAGAGATCTTTTGAAGAGCAAAAAAAAAAAAAAAATCACTCTAGTAAGCTGTAAGTCATCATCTTATTACAGTTAGAATTATACACTCTCCCTGGCAAAAAAATAAACAAAAAGCAAAAGTCTACTACAGTTTATACCTGCCTGCATGGAGTGCTTCAGTGGTCATATTTTACTTAAAAAAAAATCTTTTGTTTAAACTGTAGCAAACTGTTTGCTACAATGTATCAAGCAGTTGTTACAGATTATACCACAAACGGAGCACTACAGTGCTCAGTTTTAACTGCAAATGCAATACTGTTTTTTAAATGCTGGTATTGCATTACAGAGTGATCAGGATGGGCTGATCACACCCTCCAACACTTTATGCCTGAGGCAGTTGCTGTCCTAGCTACACTACTGAGGAGAAGGTTCCCTTAGATCCCACTTTGAGGATGTCTCATTCAGAGAGATTTTGGAACTCCTTAGACAGAGAGTGGGTGATCCTTCCAAGACCCTTCTCCAAAAGAGTCAGTGTTTCCCAAAGCTTTTGATTGTGGCTTATCTACTTTTTGGGTGGCTCCCCCAGGCAAAGAGATGGTAGAACTAATCTTTTCATGGGCATAGATGGAACCAGACATGGCTGAACCTATCCCAACAAAGCCTGGTAAATGTTTGGTCACTGTTAAAGAGATTTGGAGAAAGGTTCCTCCTGTAGATTCCATGGTTGTGGTGGCAGCCATTAAGAAGACGCTGGAAGAGGAGAACATCTCTGTCCATCCAACCAGCTGAGAGTTGTGTGCATTGGACAGGTTCAGGAAGTGTGTATATAACTCATTTACCTTTTTGTTCAGTGTGATGAATGACCTGACAAATGTCACCCACTTCCAGAGAGATTTGACCAAGAAAATTGCTAAATCTCTTTCAGGAATCCTATCTGTGGATCATAGAAAGGCTATTGATTCACGATTGGCTACACTACAATCCCTTTCCAATGTCTCTGTGTGTCTTATCTTTAATGCTACAGAGGGTGCAGCTACATAGATGGTAAAGGCATTTCCTTCAGAAGGCATGTCTGGATGCGGTTTTGTGACTTTGTGGAACATTTCACAAAGTCTTTTATCAATGCCCCTTATGACGGATCAATGTTGTTTGGTCCTAAATTCAAAGACACTGTCTCTGGAAGTAAGAAGGATGGTAAACCCTTCTCTGCTGTTGGGATTAAATTCTCAACATCTCAGTGGATCTTTTGCAGAAATCAGAAGGGAGGTAAGAGGATGTAAGCCCCAAGGGTTTGCATCAGACACTTCTGAAGAAAGAGCTCCCTGAGGAAAACAAGTAAACTCTCATAACAAATGTCACAGAAGAGGAAGAAGTGTTCTATAAAATCAGGGCTTGAGGGAACCCTTCTCGGAGCAGCCTTTCCAACACTCCTGAATGTTTGCCTGACTGTCATACTCTGGAGGCAGTCAGGGTAGTGCTTATCTCTGCACCCAACAACCTGCATGATCATCACTCAAGTCAAATGGGTGCACAGGATTTAATAGTATCCCACATTCATGGATAAAAGAGTGCTTAAAAATGTATAAGATACACCCTACATTGATCAACTACATTGCAGTGACCATGAAATAGTGGCAGGCCACCTTGCAATTAAGCCATGAAGAAGGTAAAATTATTATCCCAGGGATAAAAATTCAAAGGGGGATATTCCAGGGTGACTCTCTGTCACCACTGCTATTCTGCCTTGCCCTTAACTCATTAAGCTGTCTACTTAACAGCTTAGGCCATGCTATAATTTGGCTGCTAGAAAACAACAAAGTGTAAAGACTTCTCATCTTCTCTTTGTCGATGATTTAAAACTGTACAGCTCATAAGATGAGGAACTGAAAGTACAGCTGTAAATTGTCAAAACTTTTTCAGATTATATAAGAATGTCATTTGGTCTTGATAAATGTGCAAAAGCAACCTTTAAAGCAGGAAAACTGCAGCACCAAGAAAACATCATTTTGGGACAAGAAAGTGATATAAAAGAACTTGAGCAAAATGGAGTGTATAAATATTTGGGAATTGATGAAGGGTCAACAATGAAACATGAACAAATGGGAATAAAACTTAGGAAGACAAATTAATCCTGAAAACAGCATGGACATTTAGGAACAAAATCCAAGCTATAAACCAATTTGCTCTTCCTGTCCTAACTTACAGTTTTGGAGTGATTGACTGGCCCCAAAACATGTTAGATAGATTAGATAGGAAAACAAGAAGGATGCTTAATGCTCATCAAATGATTTATAAAAATCAGTGCATAACAAGATTATATAGTCCCTATTCTGAAGGAGGGCTGTGCCTCCTTGAAACTGATTACAAGTATAGATCTCCAATAGTGGGACTCCACACATATCTGCTGACCTCACAAGATCCAAATGTAGTGAAAGTTTTGAAACATGAGGAAAATAAATCTAAGATGACTTCTCTGCTTAATCTAGCAGAAGCATATTGGTATCAAGCAGGAATGGAAATTAAACCAGAAGTAGATAAAAATCAGCCAGCAATTGAATGTGCCAAAAAGTGAAATAATATAAGGTAAAGGACCAGATGAGAAGGCAAGAAATGTGAAAAATGCATAAGTATAGTTGCAAGTATAGAAAACTTCTGGAAGAACCTCATGTTGTTCAGGAACAAACACAGGAATGGTTAAGGAGAGGTGAATTAAAACCAAGAGATGAAAGGTTAATATTGACAGCCCAAGATAGTGGGCTATGTAGACACTGGTTTACAAAGTCCATTGAACATGTGTGAGAAACGGACAAATGTAGGTTTTGTAAAACAGAACTGGAAACAATTGCACACGTCATTGCTGGTTGTGATATACTAATGGCAGAAGGATTGTATACTGAAAGGCATAATAATGTGACAAGACTGTTGCACTGGGGATTGTGTACATATTATGGTATTTAAGTGGCTCAAAAACACTGGAAACAAGATACAAAGCATCATAGAAAATGATGAAGTTTACATCACATGGGACCACCCATTACCAACAGTTCAAAAGATAGATGCTAGAAAACTGGATATTGTGGCCCATGAAAGGAAGACAAAAGTAGCATTGATCATTGAAATCACACCCAGTGACTACAGTGTCTTGCATAAGGAGAGACAAAGCCATAAAATATCAGGATCTGCAGGCAGAAATGAGAGCAATGTGGAAGAAAGATACCCAGACAGTTCCAATAGTAGTAGCAGTAACGGGTCTTATAAAAAATAGTCTACAATCGTATTTAGATATGTTACTAATACACGTAACCCTGTACAAACTGCAGGAGTCATTACTGGGCACATTGCGGGTGCTGCAAAGAGCACTTTTGGCTGACATCAAGGATTGAAGCAATATTAATTTCTTGAACTTTAATCGTACTTTGACTTAGGAATGGGGTCCATTCCCATCATGGTATTAGAAACTCAAGAGATTTGGACAAATTAAAAGGGAGTGCAGAGGATAGTAACCAGAGGCTGTATTATACATTTCCATACCCCCATCACTTCAAAAAAAGAATTCTCAATGTCCCACCTTCACTAAGGGAAGCAGCCACTTCAGAAATAGAGAAGCTACTAAGAAATAATAGGCAATGCAGTGGCGCAGTGGGTAGCATTTTTGCCTTACAGCAAGAGGTTCTCTGGTTTGATTCGCTGCTGGGGGGCCTTCTGTGTGGAGTTTGCATATCCTCACTGCATTCACTTGTGTTTCCTCTGGGTGCTCCAGTGTCCTCCCACATTCTAAAGACATGCATCTGGAGCATTTCTCCATGGGCCTCTGCCAAAAATCAGCTGTGTCCCAGTTGGACTTTGCTGGTAAACAAATGATAAATAAATCGAGAGATCCAAGAACTCCCACCAAACCAGAAAGTATCTGGAATTTACTTAAGATTCTTTTTAGTACCAAAGAAAAATGAGGACCTAAGACCAATTTTGGATCTAAGTCAAAAAACAAGCTTGTGAAACAAACAAAATTCTGGATGGTCATGGTTTAGTCCATTCTTCCACTACTAAGGAAGGAAGATTGGATGTGATCCATAGATCTTCCGAATGCATACTCACCACAGCCCCCAGGTGTTTGCCAAGTGCATAGCAGTAGTGACAACTTGTCTATGACTAAAGGGTTTCCTAGTATTCCCATACCTGTATGACTGGCTTATTACTGCCCCTACCATAAATCTACTCATTCAAGGCAGTAACTCCTCTTTTCAACTCTGTATGGACTTAGGAATGACAGTGAACGTAGAAAAGTCCAAGTTACAACCAATTTAGTCTCTGGAGTTTATTGGAGCAACTTTGGATACAAGATCTCAAATAGCAAAGCTTCCCCCTTCAAGAATCTCTTCTATTCATCAGCAAGTCCCAGAATTTCTATCTTACATAAAGCCACCAGCAAGAATAGTCCTTCATCTTTTAGGTTCCATGGCTGCTTCAATCATATTAGTGCCGCTGGCCAGAGTTTACATGTGTTTCCTTCAGTGACCCTCTGTTTAGTGGTCAATCAAAGAACAACCATTATAATTTCTGTGAGTCTGACAAGCATTAACAGGACATACATCCAATGGTGGCAAGAGTCTGCACTTGTTATTCAGGGGTGAACTTTAATTTTGCCCTGTGACCACAAAGGCTTCTCAGCTGAGGTGGGGGGGGGGGCATTATCTAAAAGCATTCCAAGGCACATGGTCTCAGAAATTGGACAGCCTTCACATCAATATTTTGGAGTTGAGAGCAGTCCTCCCAGCATTACAACCTTTCAAGACTCTCTGCCCTTAGGTGTGATCTCAGTACAGACAGACAGACAACATGGTAGTCAACTGGTATATCAACAAACAGGGAGGAACTGATTTTCAGCCATTGGGGCCAATCTTTTTGTGATTTCTTTATCATTCCTCACAGCACCTAATGCAACAAGTTTTTTGTTCTAATCCCCTGTGAGGGGGGGTCACCACATGATGCTCTAACACATCCTTGACCCCCTTGTTTCATTTATGCCTTTCCCCAACAGCTCTGATTCCAAAGTTCTTACAGAAAGCATCGACAATGAAGGTCCAGTTAATCCTCATAGCCCCTTATTGGCTTCAACAGGTGTAGTTTCCTCTTCCTCCAGCCTCATCTAATTCACCCACCTTGGGTTCTGGGCTCAGACCCAGAATTACTTTCTTACTCACTGGGGCTGCCTCACCCAAACATTCAATCCCTCAAGCTAACTGCAATTCCAATAATGGTTTAGCAGTCGAGATTCGTCTCCAGTTGTACAAATCTTTGTCTTTCTCTCAGAAACCTTTCATTAGGAAGGTTTATAGAAGTAAATGGAAAAGGTTTTCTATTTGGCCCGTAGAGAGTAATACTGATCCTTTTATAGCTCAGGTTTGGCCTTCCTCCCACATCTTTTTCAAAGTGGTGCCAGCCATTCCACTATTAAAGATCAGTTAGCTGCAACTTACTCTTTTCACATAGTAGAAAATCATACCCCATAGGTTCTCTTAGATTGCTCATAGCCTTTCCTCGAGGTACTTTCTTACTACTGCCTCCACTTAGAGATTCAGTCTCCACTTGGGTTATTACCATTCTTTTGCAGGCCATGACCAGTCATCTCTTAGAAATTGCTGCTAAAGTGGATCTTAAGTTTTTATCCCAGAAGACCTTACAACTAGTCGTGGTCACTTCTGCCAAGAGAATTTCACAACTGCATGCATTATCCTCAAAGCCTCCACACTTAAATTTTTATAAGGACAGAGTGTCCCCTAAAAACAATCCCTCTTTCCTCCCCAAGGTGGATTTGAATCGTCCATTAATCAATCCACAAATCTTCCATTTTTTCCCAAAGTTTTTCAAACAAGGATGAATATACTGTGCATTGACTTGATGTTCATCATCAGTTATGTTTTTATCTACATGACACTAAGTCCTTTAGAAAATCTGCCCGCTTGTTTGTGTCCTTCTCCAATACTAAACTAGGCCAATCTGTCTCCATCGTTACTGTTCTTCGATGGCTGTCTCAGCGTATTTCTTTTTCTTTTTTTTTTTAATCAGAAAAAAAAGAATTCCTCTCCTTTAAACACTGAAAGCACACTTTACAGGATCTGTGGCTTCATCTACAGCCTTTTTCTCCAGAGTTTCAGTTGATGACACATGTGCTGCAGCTACCTGGTCTAAGGTTCATACCTTCATCTCCCATTACAAAGAAGACAGGCAGTCTAGATCTATGGCCTCTTTTGGTTCAGCTCTGTTCTAGAATATCCTTTCATGAGACCTCCCAAGTACAAAAGTAGCTGGGGACTCTGTTCTATTCGTCGAGTAAAGGATGGAAAAGACAACATCAGATACGAACGTTATGTACTCTCCATAACAATAGCTCTGTGTTGTCGGTTTCTGTCCTTTTCTCAATTTCCCTCCCACATTCCCCCTCATTTTGTTTTTGTAGTAAAATAGTATGTTAATAACTAGTCCCATTTTGAGATAGACCTAACTGACTTGATTCTGGCACTGAAGGTATTGTCTTTTTCTGCCTCTTTTGCCTTATACAAATTACCGTGATTTGACTCATTCACTTCTTTAAGGTAGTGTTCAAAGATATATATATATATATATATATATATATATATATATATATATATATATATATATATATATATATATATATATATATATATATATATATATATATATATATATATATATATATATATATATATATATATATATATATATATATGTATATATATATATATATATATATATATATATATATATATATAGTTTATTACCAAAATCTCAAAATTTGAAACAAAAAAGGTTCGGAACATAGAATGGTAATGTCAAATCCCTGCATATTAATTAAGTGAAAATGTCGAATCTGATGAGTGAATTCAGCAGATTTGACATTTTTGCCAAATACTGAACGTGATGTCCATACAGGAGCTGAAGTAAGTGTAACTCTTACACTTTACATCACGTTTTTGCAGTGGGGGCAAGCCTTCCTGCACCCCCCTATGGGAGCACCCTCCCACACCCCCTGCTAACTATATTCCAACTCCGAGATCGCACTACAGTGAGGAAAGGGATGAATGTCCCAATCCGCACTGTACTGCGATCTCTATTCATTACATCAAGTTCATATCAGCAAATGCACAGTGGCATTCGCTGATATGAATTATCGAACGTTTAACATTCAGCAACACAGGAATCGGCTGTCTGTGTTCAACATTCCCATGTTTGCAGAACGTTTGTTCATGATTTTGATAGTAAACCTATATAGTATATATATATATATATATATATATATATATATATGTATATATTATATATACATACACATACACACACACACATATATATATATATATATATATATATATATATATATATATATACATATATATATATATATATATTTTTTTTTAATCTTTTCCCTTGGATTTTATTCACGGAGTTTATGTGTAGGGGATGAGTCTGAGGACTGAATCCTAAGCTTGGAAGTGGTCGTGGCTGAATCTGAGGTTGGTGACACTTGTCTCATGCATTCAAATGAGACGCTGAGACATTGTGATATGTTCAAGTTGTTTATTGAACATAAACACATCAGGAGCTGTAGCTGGAACATATATTTAAGCTAACTGACTGACTCATTACTTCAAACACACTCACATGTGCATCTCCATTCATGCCTGCATTCACTCTGGCTATGCAAAATGGCACTGGTTTTGCACGTGCTCAGTAACTTATATGCACATGCTATCTAGCTACAGTGGCTGACTAAGTACAATATACACACAATGATCTACATCCTCTTGCTTTAATTTGTTTGACAAGCAATAGGAGAATAAGATATTTTACAAGCTAGACATCACATCAACATTTAACAACAAATTAATTCAAGTCCAAGTTGCTGTGTATTTCGAAATGGGTCTGGAAGTTCTACCCGATCTGGTCACATAAAAACTTTGACTGGGTTTAGCAACAGGGATAGTCTCTGGGGAGTCTTTTACAATTGGAACTTCAGTGATGACTTCAGGATTACTTGAAGAAAGTACACTGTCCTGTGGAATTTGAACAAGTGTAGAGTCGCTCTGAGAAATAGATTCTGGCATAGTTAATTTGGTGTGTCACTGGTTCAGAGACTGGCAATATGTATCTTCGATTCCTCCTGAAATCCATTCCATCAGATTGTATGATGTAAGATCTTGGTTTTTCACAAATATCTTTGACAATTCCCACTTGGTCATATCCTTTGGATGTCTGCATTTTCGCGATCTCTCCTTGTCTTAATGGTCTAAGAGGTTTGCTGGATTTATCATAGTACAACTTTTGTGACTGGCATTTTTTTAAAAGTTGAGTCTCGACCACTCTGTTGTTCTTTGTATTTGGAATCAATAATTATTTACTGATCAGAAGAGTTGTTCTAGTCTGTCAGGACATCAATCTGTAAGCAGGTGACCCAAGCAAATTATTTCGAGAAATGTTTCTGAGATTAAGTAGGTTAATAAAAACATCGGTACCATCTCTCTTGGACTTCTCCAATAAATATTTCGCACTTTGAAATGCATGGTCAGCTAATTCATTGGACTGTGGATACTGAAGGCTACTAGTAACATGGACAAAATCCCAAGACTCAGCAATATTCTTGAACTGGTAACTTGTAAACTGTGCACCATTGTTAGAAATGACTGTGCGGGCTACCCTGAACAGAAAAAATGTCTCTTCAGTTTCATAATGACAGCGCTGGACATTAAGTTAGGAAGAAGGTTAATTTCAAACTATTTCAAATAAGAGTCTACTGACACTAAGTGATGATCATTCCATTTGAAAATATCAGTAGCAACCATCAACCATGGTAGTTCAGGAATCTGGTTTAGCTGAAGTGGTTCTTTTTGTTGGTGCGATCTAGTACTTTTGCAAATGGAACATGCTAGAGTTTCCTTCTCTATATCTTTGACATAGAAAGCCAAAATACTATACCTCTTGCCCTTCTTTTGGTTGAACCAGTACCCAGGTGACCACAATGCAAAATTTTGATATATTCCTGTTGTAATGCTGTAGGAATTACCACTTTATGTCCTTTCATGATGATTCCATCTTCCATCATGATTGCATCTCTGTTAGGTAAATACCTCTGTATGTCAAGTGGTAGATTGTTTTGTATGCTGGCCGTCTTTGACTGATAACATGTTTCAGCTTCTGGAGAACTGGGTCTGAAACTGAAGTGTGATTTCTGTGTTCATCAAGATGATATGAGGAAAAATTGCTGACTTCCATGACTTCAACATGACTTCAAAGTCTGCTTTCTCATTATCATGCTGTTGTGTGGTTTGATTGGGTGCTCATGACAAAGCATCTGCAAGGTATAGAAATTTGCCTTTTGTATAGACAATATTGAAATTGTACTTTTGCAATTTTAACATCGTGCATTGTAGGTATCCTGCGGCTGTATGTATTGGCTTTTTCAGAATTGTCACTAGAGGTTAGTGATCAGTCTCTGTTTGAACAGGTTTGCCATAAATATAATCACTGAAATTTGAACATGCAAACACTACTGCCAAAATCTCTTTTTCAATTTGTGCATACTGCGTCTCAGTTTGGGTTAAAGTTCTGGATGCATACACTACTGGTATGCCTTCTTGAAGACATGCTGCACCAAGGCCGTACTTTGAAGCATCACACAAAAGAGTTGCAGGTTTGTGAACATCATAATATCTCAGTTTGGGTGGACTGGCAATTTTCTGTTTCAGAATGTCAAAATGCTTTTTGTATTGCTCCAACCAGGACCAGTTTACATTTTTGCATGTCAGCTCATGTAAGGGCGCTGAAAGCTCACTCAGGTCTGGGATGAACTTTCCTAAATAATTGACCACACCAAGAAAACATTGTAAAGATGTCACATTTTTACTAACATGCATCTCAGAAATTGCTGCTTGCTTAGATGTATCTGGTTGTAAGCCAGAACTCGTAAACAAATGGCCCACATAAGTAACGTCTTTCAGTTTGAATGTACATTTCTGAGGATTCAGTTTAAGATTTTCTTCACAAGCACAGTCTAGAACTTTCTTGAGGTTTCTATCATGTTCAGCTTCGCCACTGCCTCCTACAATAATCTCATCTACTATGATAGCACATGGATAACCTGAAAATATGTGTTCCATCGCACGTTGAAATACTTCACTGGCAGAAGTTATCCCAAATGACATTCTCACAAATCTGTATCTACCAAATGATGTACTGAAAGTGGTTAACAATGAAGATTTGTGATCCAGTGAAATTTGCAAAAAGGAACAGTGGCATTTGGCATAAGAGCTGCTACTTCTACTGTGTGCATTGAATGATGAGGACGTTTAAGAAGTTTGTTTAAATCTCTCAGATCAATATATATTCAAATATCATCTGAGATTTTCTTATGAGCTACGACTATGGAGGATACCCATTCAGTTAGTTCCTTTACTGGAGTTATCACACCTAAATTCACCATTTTGTCTAGTGCTGTTTTTACTTTACTCTGCATTGCTACCAGAGCCTTCCATGCTGGTCTGACAACTGTTTTTATTTTATTTTTATTTTACATTTGTTGACCGGGCTAGTCTAGCTGGATATATTTCCATTTTCAATAGAGGCCCGGGGAGAAAAGCTCCAACAGATATACAAAAGTATAAAATATTGTTACATGGTGAATAAAGGATTAATAAACAAATTAAAACAGGTAATTATTACATTGAAGAGACAAAAACACTTGAGAAAAGCAACAGTAAACATAATATCACTTAAGAAAGCTAAAACAAATGTAATACAGTAAGAATTATGTACAATTGTTCACATCAGGTAGAAAGATTTCAGCAATAAGTTGATTAGAGTTTAAATAGTGTCAGTCTTACTTACAAGACTAAGCATTTAAATGTTTGGAAGTTTGGTTAGAAGAGGAAGAAACAGAGGTGAAGAGGTTGGTTAGTCAGGGTTACTACAAGGGCATAACCAGTGCGTTTGGAGGTGTTTTTTAAGTTTTTGTTTAAAGAGTGGCAAGGATGTAATTAGAGTTAGTTCATTGGGTAACAGGTTCCAGTTTTTTCCTGCTGTGTTGGTAAACAGAGTCACCAGCCATATTATTAGACTTTGTTATGCTAGCAAGGAGTTTGCTAGAAGAACGTAGGGAGTTCAGATTATTATAGGGGATTAAGAGCTTTGAGAGTATAGGGGTGTTATTGGGTTGGTAAAATATGTTGTGGGCAATTGTGAGTTGGAGGATTATCAGATGGTTTTGGAATTCCAGCCAGTCTAGTTGCCTAAGATTAGAACAGTGGTGGGTTCTGAAGGGATTGCCAGTAGCAAACCTGACAATGTTATTATAGGAAGTTGCTAATTTGTTAAGGTTAGTTTTCTTTAGGTTGGTATAAATAGGTGAAGCGTACAGAAGGGTTGAGATAAGATGGGAGTGAGCAATCTTGGCTCTGGCTGCTGGGGTTAAAAAAGGTTTTATTCTATATAAGGAGCCTATTTTTCTGTTGACTATTTTAATGGTGTTATTTATATGGTAATCAAATGAGAGGTTATTGTTAATGGTTATTCCTAAAAGTTTAGTGGTAGAGTCTGGGAAAATAACAGTGCCATTATTTGAAGAGATTAAGAAATCTAAGGGGGAGGACCTAATAGTGGGTGTAAAGAGAAGGAGTTTTGTTTTTTTGGCATTAAGAAGGAGGCAGCATTTGGTAAACCATGTTTCTACAGTGTTGAAAACATTTTGAGTAAGAGAATATAGTTCAGATGGAGATGTTGCTGAGCATACTAGTGTGGAGTCGTCTGCATATTGAATACAGGTGGCTTGTGGAATTGCTACATGGAGATCATTGATAAATAATGAGAAAAGAAGTGGTCCAAGAATAGAGCCCTGAGGGACTCCAATGGTGACAGGCAAAAAGGATGACATTTGATTTTCCCAGAGAACTGCCTGTTGCCTGTTGCTGAGGTAGGATCTGAACCATTTAACAGCCAGAGAGTCAAAGGAAGGAGATTCAAGAATATTGATTAAGAGGGTGTGGTTTACTATGTCGAAAGCTTTAGAGAGGTCAATAAAGAGTGCAGAAGAGAGGAGGTTTTTATTACGGTTTCTATTGAGGGTATCTGTAAAGGATAGAAGGGCAGTAGTGGTACTATGTGATGGCCTAAAGCCATGTTGGCAGTTTGCTATTAAGTTATGTTGAGAGAGATGGTGTAAAAGTTGTTGGTGAATGCATTTTACCGTAATTTTTGCTAAGGGTGATAAGAGAGCAATTGGCCGATAGAGTAATCATTAGAGTTCCCACCTTTATGTAAGGGGATAATGTGGGATATTTTCCAGATATCTGGGATGGTTCCTTCTTGAATTGTCCTATTTATAAGTATAGAAATAGGGTAGGCAATTACTTTGGCTGCTTTTTGGAGATATTGGGAAGGAAGTTGGTCAGCAGAAGGAGTACATGGCTTGAGTTTATGAATAAATTTATAGATGAGAGAAGTAGAGATGGGTTGTAGTTTGAATTTAGATAAAGAGTGTGGTGAGTTGATGGGAGGGCTGGCATTTTCTGAAATAAGTTGCCTAGCTAGAGATTGTATAGTCTCAGTGAAGAAAGAGTTAAAGGTATTGGCAGTTTGAAGGGGAGTATTTGGATCTGCATCAAGTGGGGTGGGTATTCGGGAGTTACCTGGGGAAAGTAGCTTATTAATGCAAGACCAGAACTTTTGAGGATTATTTTGATGAGTTTGTTGGAGTTTACAGTAGTAGTTTTTTTATCTGTAAGTATGGCCTTTTTTGTACTATTTCTGAACTGCCTAAAATGTAGATGATCAGAGCTATTTCTGTTAGATCTCCATTTAGCCCAGACTTTGTTCCTAAGCATAATTTGATTTCTAGTTTCATTAGAAAGCCATGGGGCTGGGTTAGACTTCATTCTTGTGGATCGTTTAGGAGCATGCTTATCCAGGATAGATAAGAATGTAGAGTTAAAATACTTTACAGCCTCTTCAAGTGGAAGGGTTTTCAAAGGGTTCCAGTTGCAGGCTTTAAGCTCAGTTTGAAATAATTCTGAGTTAAAGTGTTTGGTAGAGCATGTTGTCCTAAAGGTGGGGAGGTTTGGAAGATCCTTCTTTTCTCTTATGATGTAGGTCAAAGAATGATCACTTACATCATCTGGCAGGGTTCCTACCTTGTAAGTTTGTTTCTGTTTATTTATGAGTATCCAATCTAGGGTGCTCTCTTTCTTATTAGGTTTATTAATTCTGGGTGTAGAGGTTATGGTTTGGCTAAAGCCATGGAGGTTAATATGAGAGGTAGGATTTTCAGCACTAATACTTTTCCAGCTGAGAGAGGCTGAGAGGCAATCAGTTATGGAGAGAGACTGAGTTCTACAGGCACAGGAAAGGTAAGAGACATATTCTGTTTCTAAGTAGCAGAAAAGCAAAAATGGTGAACAAAGGTATAGCTGTGCTGAGGAGACAGTTGTGAAAATCAGTTTGATAACAGAGAGAGAGATATTTATAGAAAGTACTAAGGTAGGAAAGAAGGTTTATACAGAGGGTTAATTGGGGGGACAGTAGCAAAAGTAGTGATTGTCAAAAGCTGTCTAGTTATTAAAACTCCCAGACTTAACTAGGATTATTCCCTTTTCAACCTATCATGGGGTGGGGGGTAAGTACTCAAATAGAGAGTACAGGCATAGGTAGCAGAGTCTAGCTGGTCTACAGAGCTAGAGGGATTCTTCAACCAGTGAGAGATGGTTTTCCAGAGCTTAAGGTCTGCTGCCCTCTAGTGGAAAAAGTGGGGAAAGCACTAACTCCACTAGGGTAATAGGAGGAGGGGGGATAAGATAGTAAAGAGATGGCTGGAGGGATAGGTCCACGGGTGTGCTGGCCCTTACAAATTAGTTTAGATTTAATACATTCACCAGTACTTTTAAATTAACGTACTCACAAGATTATAGTTAAATCCTAAATCTACTGTAGGATAACACCTACACTATGAGGCTGAATGTAGAGGGTCCAGATAGATCCTGAGGGGCTTCTAGGTTGTTTCCCTACTGTTCAGTAGGATTTCAGTAGGATTTCATTAGCCTTACAGGGTTTCTAATAAAGGGACCGGCTGTGTCTCAACACAGGGTTTGGAAGCTGAAAAAAGAGACAGAAAGAAAAAAAAATTAAAATTGTTAGCTAACTAGGTTAAGTTCTAAGCACGAAAGGAATGAAAAGTGTGGAGGAGGAGTGCAAGTCAGTACTTGAGTGGAGTGTAGGATTACAGTGAGGTATTAGCACAAGTATTCAGGTTATATAGTCATTTACATTTAAATGTATGGCTCAGAAAAGCAATGCATATATAGCTACTACAGAAGACAGTGTATAATTACTGACTACAAAACAGCATTAACTTAAACAAGCTAAAACTAAACTAAGTAGATTAACCTTTTGAAAAACAAGAAAATAAACCAAGTGGTAGTACAGTAATATAGCCCGTCACAGTCATATTATAATGAAAAAGTCCATTATAGCAATTCAAATTGCCAGCAGCACAAATAGCCCAGTAATATTTGTTAAGTAACACTTGGGTAGTAAGAGTGTAGTGCTCAGGGTCTGAGCCCAAGATTAAATAGGCTAAAGCAAAATATGCAGCGCTATGGTTAAGAGGTTCTTTTTTGCTGCGAGAAACTCACAAAGGACTGTATTAGTTATAAAAATTATTGCCAAGAGAGGGTCAAGGCTGTTTTATACCTCTGCAGGTAGCACTATGGTTGAAAGATTGAAAATAGCTACCAAGCAAACTTGCACGTAGCTCACAGTAAGATATAATAGAGTTATAATAGAGAAACCACCCTGGGTGTTGGGTAGAGTAGCCACAAAGGAGAAATAAACCCTCTGAGTAAGATTAGCTTAGCCAGGCTACCGGATAAATTAATTTATAGTTAAGTAGCCACCCTGGATGCCGGTTAGGGAAGCCACAAGGGAGAAGCCCTTCGTATAAAATTAGCATTTCCCGGCTATCCAAATGCCACAGCATAACCAGGCTGTCCAAAAAAAAAAAGAAAAATCACCGCCAACAATGGGGGAACAGGATATAATAGCAGTCAGCAAGTTGAGAGTTGTAGAACCTCAATGGCTAGCAGTAGAATCACAGTAAGGGGGCTGTGGGCTATGGTCGACAGTAACGAAGGTCATTAAGCCCCACGTGTAGCTTCTTAGTATTAAGCTATGTCTCCGGTACTACAGAGAAGAAGGAGAATACCCATAATATATTGCTTTACACTATAGGAATAAAAAAATAGGCCGTTTAAATCTACATGTAGCCCTCATTGTTAAAGATCAGTTCCAGTAGTACTGCAATAACAGAGGATACCCACAGCGTGGAAGAGATGCCACGCGGGGAACACACCAAAGCAAAAGTAGCAATAGCACCAAGGATATCACAGCTTTAAAACCATAGAGCCTGACTGGCTATCTTTAGAGGTTACAAAGCAGAGGATAAAAATACCGGTAATATATGAACGATAGCTATCAAAAACACAAATTTAAGCACCTCAAATGTCTGTAAAAATGAGCATAGAGTCATCAAAAATGCCTGAAAAAACACTCATAAATAAACATTAATTTAAGCGTATATAGAGCCACAATTTTGTTTATCATTAACGCTTCGAGGCATATAAAAAGTACAAATTACAACACGGCACTATTAAAGATCAAATTCTAGTACAGTAGACACAGATGAAGCGCACTTACGGCCCACACACTGCCCGAAGAGCAAGGGGCTGTTGGTTCCTAAATATACATTAAGTTAAACGTACATGTTGCAACAGGTGTGTGTCATAAGCGCTTCTGGGCTTACTTCATGGTTTAACTTCATGGAATATGTGACTGGAAGTTTGCCAAGCTCGTCTGTGAAAACATCAGCATATTCACTAAAAATATTCTGTGTAAATCTATTGTGGTTGTTCAGACTTATATGGTGGACCTCTTTATTAAATGAAATCAGTCCCATTTTCAAACCATCTTTAAGGCCTAACAATGACTGTAAATGTCTTTTGATTGCATAAAACTGCAAGTCTCTGCTGTTCCCAGCAGAATGGCATGAAAGAACTACTGAGCCTTCAGTTTGAATCTCTTCATCATCATAAGCAACTATTTTTACACACTTTGCTGAACCAAGTTTCTCACCATCTTTTACTTTGGCAGACATTTGTGCTGATGTAACATTGCGCTTGGATCCAGTACCTACTTTAAGCTCTACAGGTTTCCCATAACAATAGGAAATATTTCACTCTTTGCTGCCAACTGATAATCTACTGTATTAACTGTTTCATTAATCACAGAGACACAATCAAAATAAATAGTTTGCTCACAGCTCTCTGTCTGATCTACTTGCTTCTTCGGCTGCCCTCTTTTAATAAAAGTATGGGCCACTTTAGACTTGCAAAACCTTTTGAAATGATTCCACTTTTTACATTTGTGACACTGCTGACCAAAAGCTAAGCACTTCTCTCATTTAGGTTTCATGACTGCCTCCACAATTATGATAGTTAACAATGAGGTTGTTTGGCACACCCTTTGGTTTATACTTCTTTTTCATCTTAGTTTTTTGTTGTACACTATCAACATTCATACTGGCAGACACTGCATGTACATGTTTCTCATTCGTAAGCATGTTCGTATGCTTTTCTGTAAGCTCATTTATTTGACAAATCTCAATGGCTTTGCTCAACATTAAATCACTGTCTTGAAGCAAAATTTTTCTCACTGCATCATTATTAACACCACACACGTCTGTCTTTTATCAACTCATCTCTCAGATCACCAAATCTGCACAGATTTTGCTTTATTTCTGAAGTCAGTAATATATGCTGCTGTAGTTTCACCAGGCTTTTGATTTCTTGTGTAAAACATGTGCCTTTTCATTGTAACATTTGTTTGAGGGTGGCACATTTCTCTAAATTTACATTTTAAGCACTCAGGATCTTTCTGCATTTCAACCTGTATCACAGTATAGCGGTTCTCCCCCTCCCCTACATACATGGCTGGTGCATACACAAATAAACGTCCCTTCTCAATGGATTCTGAGCCAGCTAAATTAAGAAATATGAATGCCTTTGTATGTGCATCTTTATCAGAAATGCAGCCTGTATGAAAATATCATATTCTTGATCAACACTTGCTAATTCTCAACAATATTATCAAACACCTTCCGTCCAGGTCTGCGAAATCTCTCTGCCATAATAACAAAATACATTTAAATATAAGCATAGACCAGGTACTTGTAATTATGTTCAAATGCACATCAATCTCTCTGTAAAGGCTTCACTTTAACACTGCAAACACTCTGGACACTTTGGATACTTTGAAAAGTTTCAGTTAATGTTCAAAAATAGTACATTGTGAATAAATGAGGTTGGTTTAGCCTTTTCATACATTTTAACACTTTGGAAATTATTTCAAACACTTTTGTATTTATTTTGATTGCTTTTATAAGTATGTCACAATTTCGGACATTTCGTTTATCTTGGTAATTATTTTGAATGAGTTTAAATACCTTTGAATAACCACTGACCTGTTTGTGAGTACACTTCTGTATATTCCTCCACCTCTAACTTCATGCCTCATGGTTTGCAAGTTGAATTAGCTTTGCATGCCATTCTGACACCACGTCATTCATCTCGTGGATTCAAATGAGACTCTGAGGCACTGTGATGGGTTCAAGTTGTTTATTGAACATAAACACATCAGGAGCTGTAGCTGGAACATATATTTAAGCTAACTGACTGACATTACTTTAAGCACACTTGCATGTGCATCTCCATTCATGCCTGAATTCACTCTGACTATACTAAATGGCACTGATCTTGCACGTGCTTAGTACGTATATGCACGTGCTATCTAGCTACAGCGGTTGACTAGGTACATTAGACGCAATGATCTACAGCTGGATCTGAGACCCAGCCAGTGAAGAAAGGATAGAAACAGACAACACAGCTCTGTCATTATGGTGATTACAAGCTTTTTGTTTTTGTTACTGTTTTTTGTTTTTATTCTTAAGAAGTCCACTAGTATTCAGGGTGAAATACTAAAGTAAATTCTATTGTTTACTCTATCCATGCATGGATGATTTTTCTGTTTCCAAACAGAGACAAGCAGACTGGCATATTAAAATATGATTTGATTACTGAATAATATATGTGTACCATAACTGGTGTTATACATCTTATGGATGTTAGCACAAGATGTGATAAGATGACTTATGTTAATGTCATCTGCTCTAACATGATTATAAGATTTTATTATTTTGTTTTACATTTTGCTGAATGGGTTAGTCCCAGTAGGCAAATGGCATCTTTTCAGGGGAAAGTTGAGGTGGTATTCATACTGACTATGGGAAATATGGCCAGGGCACCAGGGAATGGTCCCTACTCTTTGCAGCTGCTAGATGGTGCCAGAGGGCTCCTACAGCAGGAAGGAAGAGGCCTAAGGGAAGCAGCAGCACGGAGGGGGAGAGAAAAGCGAAGGAGAGTTTGGAAGTAGAAAGTGAGAATTTGGGGAAAATGTGTTCAATATGAAGGTTCAGAGTGTAAATAAAGATTTCTGTTTGGTGGATGTTACAAATGAACAGCCATGGGAAAGGAAGTTAGTGAGTCTGTTGAAGTGGTGTAGATAACAGAACTGGTGTCAGGAGGGGCTTGCAGATGATGTTCTGTTAAAAACAACTGAGCAGAATGACCCAGGTGACAGTTCTGCTGTTTCACGAGGTTAAATGGCAGATAACCTTTCAGAAGTGCTGAGGATAGTAATGTGGAAAAGAAACCAGGTGATGTGGCAGCAGAGAATGCGACAGGTAAAACCTATGCAGCAGTGACAGAAAGTGAAAGAAAAAAGCAGCAACAAATGACAAAGTGTCTGGTTTTGCGGCAACAGATGATGCAGTTACTTAAAATGTATGCAGCATTGACAGCCAGCAAAAAAGGCGAGCAGCAACAAACTGTCAATAAAACTGTTTTTAAAAAGAAAAGACAACCGAGAGTAAGAACAAAAAATGACACTGCAATAGATGGATATTATGTATGGGACAATTTTGTAGCTGTTCTGCTTTTTAAAGCTCAAGAAATTTGGTCCTATATACATATTGGGACAGAGACTTTTTATGACTTAACATTTGAAACTGATGGACTGATATGATGAAATTTCTGGAACTATGTAACAAAAAGGACACTTATCTATGGAGCAATTATTTGTTTTCTGGTAGCATCGTTAATGTTTAATAAATGTTGCTTTGCATTTTAGAACTGAGGAACTGGAAGAAGATGATGTTAAAAATGCATGCAAGTTCAGTGTGAAAATGATGATAACACTGCAGCAGTTACAGATGAAAGAAACATATGAAATAGAGGGTGGAGGATGAAACTGAACTGATCTGATTTTGGAACATTACTTGTCTGTACTTGCCTGTCCTTTGCATACCCGCGGTGGTGGTGTTGCGGTAGCGTTGTTGCCTCACAGTAAGACGCTGTCCAGGTCGATTCTCAGCTAGAGCATCTTTTGCGTGGAGACATGCGTGAATGGGTGTACCTTCGTTGAAGGTTGTGCATCAGGGCTGGTAACTCGGCACATAAAAATCAACTACCAATCATTAGCGGACTGGAGTTCCGCTGTGGCGACCCCTAACCGGGAAAAGCCGAAAGACACAACAACAACTTGCCTGTCCTTTGCATACTATGGTGGTGGTGCTGCGGTAGCGTTGTCACCTCACAGTAAGACGTTGTCCTGTTCGATTCTCAGCTAGAGCATCTTCTGTGTGGAGACATGCGTGAATGGGCGTACCTTCATTGAAGGTTGTGCGTCAGGGCCGGCAACTCGGCATGTAAAAATCTACTGCCAATCATTAGCGAACCGGAGTTCCGCTGTGGCGACCCCTAACTGGGAAAAGCAGAAAGACACAACAACTTGCCTGTCCTTTGTAAGTATGTGAATCTTCCTCATACAGTAAATTACACTGCATTCTTTCCATAAATGGGATGCGAACCTGTGGCTGCACTGGCGCATAATATTTATGCTCCACTCTTTTCTTGCAAGGGATTCATCTTTGAATGCACTGTCACTTTTTAAAAATGTAAAACTGACTTCAAATTCTACACTGTGTAAAATTAGCAAAACATTTAATATCTGTAAATGTTCTTAATCTCTTTGCATGTATGAAGACATTATGCACGCATTCCAACACTTTATTATGATAATTCAGTGCCCTTGACAATGTCTGCTGAAACAAAATAATAGCAAAGAATTCATCTCTACAGATCTGTAACTGTAAACCATTTATTCCATGAATTTAACTTGACTGTCATTTCTGGTGTACCATATATAACATGTGATACCAGAATTAATTTTAAATCTAGTACTAGCCTGTAACTGTCATCTTGAGACACAGAGATGTCTGTCTCACCAGGCTGGATAAAGAAAAGGTCATGGTCAGCTGTCTGTCAGGTGCTAGGATCAGCCACATCACATATGCACTTAAGCCTCTCAACAACAGGTACTATTATGACTCTGTCATAGTCCATCTTGGTGTGAATGATTTGAGATTTACCTCTGTGGACGATATGAAGAGAGACATGACTGAGCTCTCAGACTATGTGTCTCAGGCAGGTATGTCCCTAGCCTTAAGCAGCATTTAACTTCACCTAGAATGATGCCTCAATACAAACATAAAATGATTGACTTCAATAATTGGCTTAGCTTCTGGTGTCATTCTAAGGGGATCCACTATCTGTCAGCCTGGGATGACATATCGACAAAACTCGATGCTTTGCCAGAGATGATGATGATCTGTCACCCCTGGGATTTCTGCTACTGACTAAGTTTCTTGCCACCCCCATAGTGCCTTTTTTAGGCAGTGTCTCAAGTACAAAATTCCCAATGTAAAAACTCAATCTAAAAACAACCTCATGGTTATACTGCTAAACCCTAGGAGTCTTAACATGAAACTGCACTCATCGGAAGCAGTCCTCACATTGGAAGACTTAGACATTTGTGCAGTCACAAAGACCTGGTTCAAGGCTGTGGTACCGGGTTACACCTCCTTCCACACATTCAGACCTGAAACTGAAGGTGTGAAAATTAAAGGAGGTGGTGTATCAATATTCATTAAAGATAAATACACCTCCATATTAGTTAAATAGTATGATTCTCTGGAGATACTTCAGGTGCAGTTAACTATTGGTAGGACACCTATTCAAGTCATTGCCAGCTACAGGATCCCTTCCATGAATCAGGACACCCACTCTGCTTATTTGGATCTACTTGGGTCTATCAAGATACATCTGAACATCATGGTTTTGGGTGAATTTAACTACCCATTCATTGACTGGGTAAAATACTTGTGCTCAAACTCACTTGCCCAAAGGTTCCTTGACTTTGTTAACTCCAGTGCCCTGGACCAGCTGGTTGGCACACACACAAGGAGTGCCCACATCCTGGATCTGGTGCTTACCAATATGGTGGACCACTGTAGCGCCCCCACTGTGAGGTCCTCCCTGGTGAGATCTGACCACAAATTGGTCTCATTTAAAGTAACTATCATACTTGAGCCCCTCCACAGCAGCAACTAAACTAAAAAACTTCTTCAAAGCAGATTATAACTTCTTATGGGATGGTATAAATAGCTTCACTGCACCTCCTCTCTCAGATGGAACTGGCAACTATGTTGAGCTCTACACCCATGCTTTATACGAACACCTGTATACCTGCATTGACTCGGCTGTACCTGATAGGACCAAAACAAGCTCCTCAAGGAAGAGCAAATCTGCCTGGTGGACAATTGCCATTAACAGGCTTTACAATAAGAGGAATAAATTGCTAAGAGTAAGAGGGAGCAAGTCCTCCTAAACTGGAAACACTCCCTCCTTGGCTTAAACAAACAAATAAGACTTCTTGTGAAATCTTCCAAAGCAAACTATAAGTCCAAATTAGCTTCCTCAGTAAAGGACAACCACAAGGCATTCAGTAGTTATATCTGTAACCTAAAAGGAAAGGCCAAGATTTGTGCCAAACTGGTAGTTAATGATACCACATATACTGAGCCTGTGGACATAGCTAAGCTGTTGGCCAACAGGTTCTGTGAAAACTTCACTCCCCTGTCCCTGCCACACTTACCCCATGACATCCCTTACCACCTGTCCCCTACCTTGTATCCCTAAAGAGCAGGTCAAAAACACCCTTAGTATGACCAAAAACACAGCATCTATGGGACCTGATAACATCCCAGGCTGTGCCCTACATGGGGTCCAACATGAATTAGCAACACCATTGGGTACTCTTTTTAGTCATAGTCTAAGCACTGGCTTTATACCAGCTGAATGGAAAACAGACAACATTTTATTCTCTTGCACAAAGGTGGTGATTACACTGACCCCAGGAACTATAGACCTATTAGCCTGACTAGCCTTATCTGCAAGGCCATGGAGAAAATCATCATGGACCTTATCAACAAAGATATAAGTACTCTCCAAACACTTGACCCTAGTCAGTTTGGATTTCTCAAAGAGAAATCATGCCTGTTAAACTTGATAGACTTATTCAAGACAGTCACCAAGGCCCTGGACAAAGGGAAATCTGTGCATACACCCTACCTGGACATAGCCAAGGCATTTGACACTATCCCCCACTCAGGCATCATTGACAAACTCACCCAACTAAGCATCAACCCTTATATCATTACATGGGTCACTAACTGGTCACTGATAGAACCTCCAGCAGCAGACCTGTAACCAGTGGTGTTCCACAAGGATCAGTCCTGGACCTCTACTGTTTGGAATCTATTTCTCTGAAGTACAAGCAAAAACTATTGGTCTGTGGCTGACAAAGTTTGTTGATGACTGCAAACTAGGAGCAGTCATAGAATCTCCAAATGATGTCAACATCCTACAGGAGGGTCTTACACAAACAAGATGCATTAAACTGAATACAAAAAAAAGTATTATAATTCATTTTGGTAAAAGTGATGTTCCTACTAACTACCACATCAATAGCAACACCTTAAGTATGAACTCAGTGGGGAGAAACCTGGGCACAAAGGTTGACAGCAGCCTTACCTTTGACCACCATGTCTCCACAATGGTAAGAAGGGCATTCTATACTGTTCATTTCATAAGTAATGGCATTGCCCCCAGAATAAAAGGCAATATAACCTCCCTGTACTCTTCCTTCATCAGCCCAATAACTGAGTACAATGCCCCTTTTAGTATGTACCTTTCCAAGCACCTGCAGCAATTGGAGAAACCAAAAAGGTTCCTCACAAGGAAAATTCAAGGTCTTCAGCATCTGTCCTGTGGGGATTGTCTGAAATCACTGTCACTTTATTCTGTTTCATACAAATTTTTCAGAGGTGATCTCTGCCTTGCATGCAAGGCAATCTTTGACCCTGCTTTACTGGAAATGCTGCATATCTGTAAGTCAAATGGTACATAGGTTACTTGCTCTAAAGTCCTTAACCTGGTATGTGACATTAATAAAATCTGCTGGAGGGACAGATTTGTCTCCCAGAGGTTCCTACACTCCCACTTCATGTCAAACAGAGCACCTGTTTGGCTGTCTTCAAACTCAATCTGGATGATTGGATGGGTGACCACAAATTCACCCTAGGGGTTCCACCTGTCTCCTTCTTGGACAGGGCTAATAGGTGCTGATCATGGAAAGAAGGGTAAGAACTTGGCTAGGCTTGTAAGGGCCCTAGGGCCATTAGCCTAGTAACTTCCTCTGATCCTATGATCATTTTTCCTTACTGGCCATAAAAGTGAATTGAATGGGCTTGATTCTTTTACTACACTACCTTTTCCTTTCCAGTCTATCATTGATTCTCTGAGAATAAAATATTGTTTCTGAAAATGTGGTAACTGTTCTGCCTGCACTTCAGGTGTGACAACTGAACCAGAATTTATTTTGTCTTTTGCCCATGAATCTGCCTATTTCTGTAGTAACTGATTTTTAAAATTCTGTACATCATCTGCACAATCTTCTGTGCATGATTTCTTACAAGTAGCTTCTGTATGCACTTCTGCACATTCTGTAGCATTTTTATTTCTCTATAAAATCTTGTTACTAAATTCCGGCATTTAACTGTGACAAGATGATAACCTCTCACTGCTGTAACATTTGACTCTTCAAATCCTGACAACATCATAACTGTACTTGTGTCCTGTGGTAGAGGTCTGTTTGTAACTGAAACTGATGCATCAGTGATGATCAGTACATTATTTCATAATTCCTTTTCAGTAAACAGTGAAATATACAGTTTGAAATTCCTCTCTGCCTTAAATAATATCAGATAAGTCATCTGGTTTGGCACTGGACTGCCACACCCTTTACAGATATTCTGAAAATCCTTTTCTGTAGAACTAGTAACAACATTAACTTAAACTATAGTATGTATTCCTTCTTTCCTTTGCCCTGAAGTCTGTATATTATTTACACTTGTGTTTACTGTATCAGATTGTTCTGTTTCTGCATGCTAACCCCCTTCAGTGCAATATTTGCACTGGCTTTGGAAAACAACAAAGTCGAATTTATTACATTTGGATCATTTATACCTTAAAGTATAGTGTTAGTATTAACTTGAGACACTAAAAATGTCTAGTCTGTGTTTTGTCTTGAAATTTGCACATCATGTACACTGGCTTTATGTCAGGCTTATCCATATTTGCAATACTGCAACTTAACTCTGTAGTTTGAATTACATATGCTGTTGCATTTACACTGATTTATTAACATTATAAACTAGAATTTGTTACAATTTGATCATTATTTGAATCTGAAACTATACTGAAAATACTGCAATTTCTGTAAACACTGATTCATTCTGTGGATCATGAGGAACTGTGTCTGTTACCTCACTCATTGCAGTTTGCTTCTGTGTTTTAACCCTTTTACATCTAGAAAGATTTAACATTCCTGAACTGATAACATTTAAATTTAAATGACAATTTCTGGAACATGTTTTTTTAAGCTACTTTACCTACATTTTAACATTAAGCCTTGCATTTACTGGTGCTTTTTCTGTAAAAGCCCTGGAACTGTTTTTGCATTTACTGACATAGCTATGCAATTTACCTTTAGTGATGCTTTAGCCATAGAAGTTATTAAACTTTTCTGAGATTTACTCTCTGATTTGGCTAGAAAATGCATCATATTAAAAAATGAATGCTCACATAAGGAAAGTTAAAGAGACACTGAGAAGGTGGCTAGGCATCTCGCAGTTTCTTTGGAAACCCTCTCGTAAGGACTCCCTTGCTTCTTCAGTGCCACACTGTAAACTGTCGTCTTCTTTGGAATTGTGAAGTTTTCTGATACATTGCTGTTAACTGGATAATGTCCTATACACTGGTAACTTTCAGTGCCGTTGTCCTCTTTCTTTGAAGTTTTTACGTTTTTCAATACTTTACTGCAGATTTATTACTAAAATAATGCCCTTAAGGAATACAGCTGCTCTGTAAAGTTATACGTAGACTGTCTGCTGATGAGCAGCATAGATTTGCAGGGTTCTATGGGGTTTTGGGATTCACTTTAACCATCAGTATTGTCCACCCCTGGTCACATTGGGTGTCATTGTAAGAACTGGACTGAATGTCTTTATGTTTTAATTATCCGGTGCTGTACTGGACAAATGCCAAATATCTCAGTTTTTCCTTTATGTGCCAAATCTTCTTGAACCTTTCAGAATAAGAGTCTTGACTCATCAGAGCTTTGATAAAGGTGGTTTATTATGTAATAGCAGCACACAGTAGAATTAGGCATAGAAGTTCAGCGAGGTCCAAACAAGTCTTATACAGGTTATTTTCCTTTTCTCAAAAATGGTGGAATTAAGAAAAACTGCATGGTTTTCTGTACTTTTACTGACTTCTGAATATCTTTACTAAATCTTCTGTCTGAGTATCTGAACTAAGCTGATTTCTGTCTAGAAAGCATCTCTCATAATGCTAAAACCCTGTAAATGTCTTAAAAAGTCTACATGCCTCTTTATCCTTGGTTTCCAAGCCTTGTACTATCTAAACAAGATTTGTTTTTGTACTAAATGTTCCACACAATCTGTTAGCATATTTCATCCTTATCAGTACTGTGACACCCGTGCACTGCCCAGCAATCAAGGTGCCTCAGTTCTCACCACTAACACCAATGAGGGGTGTCCATATAGGGGAGGATAACATATACACATACAAAAAATTACAATTTCCCTTTAGAGCACACAGACATCACAGTCAGTCTGGGGCTGATTTCCCCCTTTCTCTCCAGATCCTCAATAAGACTACCCACTGGTACAGCTATAGGGCCTAGATCTCAGCCTAGTGGTCAAGCTAAAACCTCCAGCACCCTCTCTGTCCAACCAGTGCTTCGTGACCCTGCCCAAGTAGCTGACATACACACAGCTTAGGATATGAGTTATATACAAACACACAGACACTCCTGGGGAAGGCTGGCACAGGGTCTCCAGCTATGCCCCTTCTGTCCAGGCTATAAAGTAGTAATCACCACCACCAACCACTAATATCAGCTACTAGTAAGACCCTTATCAAAGGGTGTCCATTTATTACTATGCAATATTATTATCCAGCTGGTAAGTGTGACTGAACAGCAAGGCTTATTTGGGGTGGCTTGGACAGTATCACTTTATACATGCAGTGTACTCTTAGAGCTTAAGTTATCTCTACATAAAACAGCCACAATTGAAAGGTTTAAAAATATTTAATAATAAATAAGAGCACAAGACAATACTCCTTACTACACAGTGCTAGTCAAGAATTCAGAGATCACAGGAAAATGCTTTAAATAATACAGTAGAATAGTTCTGGCATCGCTACAGCAAAACACCTAGTCTAATCTTCCTATTTCCTAGCTATATCTAAGAGAAAACACAGTTCTAAAATAAACTTACATATAGAGCACAGGCAGAGTGCTGGTGAGTTGGATGTTCTCAAGACAAATACAAAATGCTCTGAGTCTCTCTGTCCTTAAATTAATAACACAGTACAACTGACTCATTTTAGATTACATCATTTTTTTCTCTGGTTCCCAGGCTAACAGAAACTCAGTTTAGCAGCCCTTTTGATCTTGCACCTGGTCAGGAAGCTACAGCAATAACAACACCTGAATCTTTCAAACACACTGCAAAAGATGTGCCAAGGCTGCTCTGCAATTCCAACACTTTATTTACAAAAATTCATGAACATTAAGCGCTTTCATCCACATCTAATGTGGACTTCCACAGAATGTTCAAAACAGAATAGACTAGAAGGTGACCCAAGTAGTAATTTGACAGAAGATGAAGGCAATGTACTGGAATCATACATCAAGGATCCCAGTATATGAATAATGAAGCCGGATAAGGAAGGGGGCATTATATTGTTTGACAGAATAGATTACATATCCAAAATGTATAAAATATTACACAAATCAGGAAACTACGAAATGGTTTCCATAAATGAAATTAATATAGGACATAGAAGAATTGACATGTATCTGGAAGAATTTCTTTTAGACAGTCGAATTAGTGATGAGTTGTATAAGTACATGAAAGTTGAATATCCAGTTTTGGCAACCATCATAGGAATACCAAAAATACATAAAAGCATTGTAGACCCACCCTTTCGGCCGATAGTTTCAGGCAGTGCTTCTAAAACCTTTAATATAGGCAAGGTTATAGATACATGGCTTGAACACATATATGCCAAGGTACCTCATTTAGTGAAGGACTTGTGGGTATTTTTAGGGAACCTTACACCAGAGCTATGGAAAGCAAATTTAATGTATATTACAATAGATGTAACTGAATTATTCTCCAGCATCCCCAAAGAAGAAGGTTTGGAAGCTTTTTGTAACAGCATGAGGAATTATTCAGACCTCAATTGGAATCAGATAAGCTTGATTATTGAACTTATGACCCTGGTTTTAGAATACAACTTTATTTTGAAGGGGAACATTATAGGCAGACCAAAGGAGTAGCAATGGGGGTGGCATGTGCCCCCATATTAGCTAACCTAGTTATGCTAGATTGGGAAAATACATATTTTTTCAGTAGCCCATACTACAAATATGTGAGATAATATTCTAGATTTTTGGATGATATTTTTGTGTTATGGGAGGGACCCAAAAAACTTATAGAAGAGTTCATCACATTTTTAAACAATACTAGTGGTTTCCTGAAGTTTACTTATAATGTTGGAGTAGAAGGGATAGCTTATCTGGACACTTACATATCTAGTACACCCACAGGTTTTAAATCACAGATATACAGAAAGAACACCTTCTCCAACAATTATTTAGATTACAACAGTTATCATCCGAGGAAGATGATGAGAAATATTTACATAGGACAGTGCATAAGAGCATCTAGAATGACCTCTACTTATGAGGATATGGTAAAAGAAATGAACACCATAAGGTCATTCTTTATAGAGAGAGGTTATCCTGTACCCATGTTAGACAATGTCAAACAGTATGTAATGAGTGAATGGGAAAATAAATATCAAGCCATTTTGGGGAAGGGGATGCCTACTAGTACAAGAAACAGCACAGGTGAAGGTAACCAGTATAAGAAGGCATGTGTACTAGAATATAACCCACAAGTATTCTCTGTCCAACAGATATTAAATAAGAATTGGAACATTTTAAACAGTTGACAACAAATTGAGAGAAATAGTGGGGGAGCGGCCAGCCTTCGTATATAAGATGGCACTCAACTTGAAGAATATGTTTGAAAACTTTAATAAACAGAGGGAGAACAATAAACTGAATAGATGTGCTAAAAAGTGTGGGGAATGTGGACAGTGCAGCTACATATGGGAAGTAGTTAGTGTAGACCTGGGAAATGTTAAAAGAACCAGGGTATATTTTAAGAATGGCAGTTGCAATACAAAATATATTATATACATGGTGAAATGGTTGGGAGGGTGGCCTAATGGTTAAGGCATTTGCCTTACAAACACAAGGTGCAAGGCTTTGAGTCTCACAAGGGATAATTGGCTAGGCTTAAAATGGCTCACAAGGACAGTTAACCTAGTACTAACCTATGAACCTATGTATGATATACCCTGGGTTCTATATCGGGAAAAGTGAGAGATGTTATAGAAAATGAATATACAATCATATATATAATAAGAAAAGATAACAACAATGCCCTTTATAGACATATTGCCCAATGTGGAGTGACACGTGTTCAAATTTGCTATTATAGAACAAGTTGAAACAGACCCATGAGGGGGTAAGGTAAGGTATTATAAAGTAAAAGGGAAGTTTATTGGCAAATGTATACTGATGCATCTAATACACCTGGGTTAAATGAATACATTACAATCAAACCTGTTTTATTATCAAGTTAAATGTTTGTTTTAACATATATAAGGATTAATTAGTATATGTTTTATACTGATAAATCCATCAATTGAAAATATTTCAAGTAAACAAAGTAGCCTTATATGAGATATACAGGAATGTATTATTATTTTATCAAGTATTATGAATTATTGATGTCCCAAGTAAATTTTAATATTTTTATGGAATTAATAATTTTTAATTGATGAATTGTTAACCAATTAATTTTTAAATGTGTTTTTGGCACCTTTTTGAGTATTTAAGGATACTGGCTTGAAGTTTTGAACATTCTGAGGAAGTCCACATTAGATGTGGATGAAAGCGCTTAATGTTCATGAATTTTTGTAAATAAAGTGTTGGAATTGTAGAGTAGCCTTGGCACATCCTTTGCAGCATGTGTGAGAGATTCAGGTGTTGTTACAGTTGTGCACACGCTTTTATATTTTGTTATTTCGTGGAAGCTACAGCAATAAAAAACATTATACATGCAAATTCTAGCAATTAACTTTGGTCTCAAAACAATAGCAAGAGTTCCTTCATCCAGACATCTAGGCTCCGAGATTGAGATCAAAGAATTATACAATGCTTGACTTATCAGCTTTCCTCCAGCAGAGTGCAATGTGGTTACATTTTTGAAGTTCAACATTTAACAAAGAGAACAAGCATGTGGCTTACATTAATATTTACAAATGACAGAATTATCCACAAAATTCTATCTGGCTAGGCTGGCAGCCTTCACATATTCTCACATATCTCTCCCCCACCTGGAGAACTCAAGCTAGTTTTTCAAGTGACTTTTGAGAAACGTTGCTTGAGAGGGTTAGGTCTATCTGAGTATACCTTACCCCATTCCCTGCCTTGAGAGCCCATCTGCGTTGGCATTGCTAATCCCACTGCAGTGCTGCACTGACATATATGCTTGCAACCCTAGGCTCCATCTTAGCAACTTGGCATTTTGATGGCTGGCTCTGTTTAACCATGTTAGGGGATTGTGATCTGTCACTACAGTGAATTTTCTTCCATACAGATAAGGCTGAAGTTTCTGCAGTGCCCACACTATGGCTAGACATTCCTTTTCTACAGCTGCATAACATTCCTCCCTGGGTTGGAGCCAACGATTGAGATAAACTACTGGGTGCTCTTCTCCCTCTGAAGAAATCTGGCTAAGTCCAGCCTCCACCCCATGGTTTGAAGCATCCACCTGCACAACAAATTATTTGCTGTAATCTGGACTGGCTAACTCAGGGGGTCCTCCCAAAGCTTCTTTAAGCTTCTGGAATGCCTGCTCACATGCTGGGGTCCACACTACCTTATCTGGCCTATTTTTCCTTGTCAGGTCTGTGAGGGGAACAGCTATGGTACTATAACTGAGGATGAACTTTCTGTAGTACTCTGCTGTCCCTAAGAATGCCCTCAGCCGCTTTTTGGTAACAGGTGCAGGCCATGTCTGAATGGCTTCCACTTTGGCAGGTTTGGGTCTGATCTTGCCACTCGTCACTCTATGTCCCAGGTAGGAGACCTCTGTCATACTCACCTGACATTTGCTGGGTTTAATGGTCAACCCTGTCCTCTGAAGTCTGCCCAGCACATCCCTGACATGTTGAAGGTGTTCTTGAAAGGAATGGCTGTAGATGGCAATATCATCTAGAAAAGCAAAGGCAAACCCTCCTGCTGCTGTTAGGATATGATCTACCAGCTTCTAAAAAGTTGCTGGGGCATTTTTCATCCCAAAGGGCATCTTTGTGAACTCATGCAAGCCAAAAGGAGTCACAAAGGCTGACCTCTCTCTAGCACTGTGAGTCAAGGGCACCTGCCAGTAATCCTTGGTAAGATCAATGGTGGTAAGATGCTTAGCCCCACCCAGCTGCTCTAGGGCCTGTTCTGTCCTAGGCATTGGGGTAAGCATCTGACTCTGTGTGACTATTTAATTTCCTGTAGTCCACACAGAACCTGGTGCTGCCATCCTTCTTTGGCACCAGCACCACTGGGGATGCCCAGGGACTGTTGGACTCTTGAATTACCCCTAGTTTCAACATTTCCTGTATTTCCTCCTAAAGAGTCTGTTTGACTGTCTCAGGCACCCTATAAGGGGCCTGCCTAATAGGCCTTTTTGGGTCCTGTATCCACTTGGTGCTGCACGAGGTGGGTGCACCCTGGTTTCCTAGTGAACATGTCCCCAAACTCCTGTAACACTGCTCAGATTTCTTGAACCTGGGTAGGAGATAGCTGCTAGGACATTGCTACCCTTCCACTGAGGTGTCAGTCTGAGCCTCAATGAGGAGATCAGTCCCCAGATCTCCCTCAGACTCCTCCTGCAATCTACTGCAATTACTCAGCACAAGGGTCTCCCTATCATAGTTAGGTTTCATCATGTTAGCATGGTACAACTTGTGCTTCTGCCTCCTGCTTAGCAACCATGTAGTTAACATCACTTTCCTTTCTTACCACCTTGTAGGGTCCCTCCCAAGCTGCTTGCAGCTTGTTGTGTCTGACAGGAATGAGAACCATTACCTGCTGTCCTACAGCATACTCTCTAGCTCGAGCATTCCTTTCATACCATACCTTTGTCTGTTGGGCTTCTGCCAGGTTCTCCTGGGCCAAGCCCATGAGTTCCCTGAGCCTTGTCCTGAGGTTTAAGATATATGCCAAAACAGACTCCTTGTGAGATTCACACACCTTCCCACTCATCTCAAATTAAATCTACAGGTCCCCTCACCCTATGCCCATACAACTCAAAGGGCGAAAACCTGTGGGTTCCTGGGGAACGTCTCTGTAAGCAAACAACAGATGGGGCAAATCGTTGTCCCACTCTCTCTTAACCTGGTCTGCAAATGCCTGTAGCATGGACTTGATTGTAGAGTTTAACCTCTCAACAAGACCATTAGTCTGGGGATGGTAGGGGGTGGTCTTCTGGTGCTTCACCCCACAGTACTTCCACAGAGAAGCCAGCAGGTCTGACATGAAATTGGCACATCTGTCAGTCAGTATTTCTTCTGGGAAACCTACCCTGCTGAAAATTTCTAACAAAGCATTTGCCACCTTTTCTGCCTCAATGGAGGACAAAGCCACTGTCTCAGGGTATCTTGTAGCATAGTCTATTGTCACTAGGTATATGTTTTCCCTGTGGAACATGGGGTACTCAGAGGCTCCACAATACCCATAGTTACCCTCTGAAATGACTCCGCAATCACAGGCAAAGGCATTAAAGGAGGTCTCACCTTGTCTCCTCCCTTTCCTGCCTTTTGGCACTGCTCACAGGTCCTGCAGTACCCTGTTACATCACTGGAAATTCCAGGCCAATAGAAGTTCTGCATAATATGTCTCTTTCTACGTGTTATGCCCACATGACCTGCAAAGGGAATATCATGGGCTATGGCTAGAAGTGCCAGATGGTAGGCTCTGGGCACTACCAATTGCTGTACCCTCTCACCTTCTAGCCCTCCCTCAGGGGTCCACTCTCTATACAGTAACCCTTTGTCCCAGTATACAGATTCCCCCTTTCCCATGAGACTCGGGTGCCTCGCTAGCTATCTGCCTCAGGCCTTGCAATGTAGGGTCTGAGAGCTGAGCCTGTCTCAACTCTCTCTTTGTAACCCTTCCCAGCTCCCCTTCCACAGGAAGTCTGGCATCCTCTGACAGTGGTGCCTCACTGTCAGCCTGGGTACTACTACTCACCTCTACCTTTGCAGTCACTCTGTCCAGGGGAACATCAGTACCCACAAGCAGCTCTGACTCACCTTCAGTCTCACTGCTACAGTGTAGCTTCCTCTCTGAAGTAACCACCTCACCAGTCCTGGCTGCAGGCATGCAGTCTGTCTGGGTCTCCCCCAGGCTACCAGACCCACATGCTTATCTCGAAGCCTGACTGCATGCAACTGCATTAACACATAGTACTGCCTCATCAAAATCCCTCCCTATCAGGACATCTGCAGGATGGTAGTTTGGTACCCCTGTTGTCTCAAGACAACCTACTAGTGGCATTTTGTCTTCCAAACTTACTGGCTCTCTCAGCTTTTGCTTCCCACCTTGCTCTGTGGACATCTGTATGCCACATGGCCCCATTGGTTGCATTCAAAACATTTAACCCTAGGCCCTGGACATGTATGTGGACTAGTGGCTTTCCCTTCTACTGGCAGATTCTGTTGGGGCAGTCTGGGCTGCCCGCCATGGGTTCCTTTAGATCCATGAGCAGTACTTGGGGTCCCTTTCCTGTGCAGGGATGCCCTGCTTGCTAGGTATAGATTTCCCTTCTTCCCCAACTCATCTGAAGTAGCAGATTGTCTATCAGCTAACTAGATCCTCATGTCCTCAGGCAAAGTGCTAAGGGCTTCTTCTCTCACCAAAATGTCTGCCAGCCCTTCAAAAGTGGTGACCTGACATCCAGTCACCCACCTATGAAAATAAGTGCTCAGTTCAGCAACATATTCACACACACTTTCATCTGTTTTGCGTCTATGCTCATGAAACTTTTTCCTATAAGTTTCAGGTGTTAGCTTAAAAAATTCTAACAAGCAATTCTTAACAGCAGTATAATTAAAACAGTCAACATCAGACATTTTGGACAAAACAGTTACAGCTTTACCATGGAGTAAGGGGGTCAGGGACCATACCCAGAGTATTTGGTAACATCATGCTGTTTACATACTCTCTCAAACATATGAATGAAACTATCAAAATTATCCCCCTCTTTTAATTGCAGAAGAAATTTACGGACCTTTTGTGCTTCTGGGGTCCAGTTACTCCCTTCCCCATTACCTCCATGTCTTTAGCAAAGAGTCAGCATCTCCTTTTTGTGCTGCCTTTGCCTTTCCTTCTCCTCAGCTTCCAGGCATAGCAGTTTCTCATTCTCCTCAGCCTGTAGACATCTCAGTCTCTCTGCTGCTTTTGCTTCCAAATGCCTGGCCTCTAACTCAAGTCTCTTTAGCTGCAGATGGATTTTTAAGTCCTCTGCAGAAAGGTTGAGCTGTCCATTCTCTGAGTCTTGTACACCTCCACTGCCAGTCTGATCGTCCTCCTGATTGCTGTTCTCTGATGCAGCTGTGATCAAAGCTGCAATCAGGTCTGCCTTAGTCAGGTTTCCATGCACCAGTACCCTAGCCAGGCACATCTCAGCCAGCTGGCTCCTTGTCAGCTTTCCGTACTCCTCCTCTCCTGACATGCTTGTCTACTCTCCCTGACTAACTAAGCTAGCAAAAGAAATAAAACAGTTGTGATCTGAACTGAGTATTCACTGCATGGGTAATTTAGAGTACAAAAACACCTTCAGTGATCACTGTATACAAGCTACAGGAATTCACTATCCACACCACTACAAGCCAATTAGTATGTGCCAACCAATTAATATGTGGTGTGGATATCCCACCACTGCCAAACACTTAATATGTGATGCCCGTGCACTGGCCCAGCAATCAAGGAGCCTCAATCCTCACCACTAACACCAGATAGGGGCATCCACATAGGGGAGAATAACAAATACACACGCAGTAAAGTACAATTTCCCTTAAGAGCACACAGAGATCACAGTCAGTCTGTGGCTGGTTTATCCCTTTCTCTCCAGATCCCCAGTAAGACTCCCCACTGGCACAGCTATAGGGTCCAGATCTCAGCCTAGTGGTCAAGCTAAAACCTCCAGCACCTTCTTTGTCCAACCAGTGCTTCATGTCCCTGCCCAAGTAGCTGACACACACTTTGGGATATGAGTTATATACAAACACACAGATACTCCTGGGGAAGGGTGACACAGCTTATCCAGCTATGCCCCTTCTGTCCAGGCTATAAGGTAGCAATCATTGCCACCAATGACTAATATCAGCTACTAATAAGGCCCTTATCAAAGGGTGTCTGTTTATTACTGTGCAATATTATTATCCAACTGGTAAGTGTGACTGAAGAGCAAGGCTTATTTGGGGTGGCTTGGACAATATCACTTTATACATGCAATGTACTCTAGAGCTTAAATTATCTCTACATAAAACAGCCACAGTTGAAAGGTTTAAAAATATCTAATAATAAATAAGAGCACAAGACAATACTTCTTACTACACAGTGCTAGTCAAGAGTTCAGAGATGAAATGCTTAAAATAATACAGTAGAAAAGTTCCGGCATCACTACAGAAAAAACACTTAGTCTAATCTTCCTATTTCCTAGCTATATCTAAGAGAAAATACAGTTCTAAAATAAACTTACATATAGAGCACAGGCAGAGTGCTGGTGCGTTGGATGTTCTCAAGACAAATACAAAATGCTCTGAGTCTCTCTGTCCTTAAATCGATCACACAGTACTACTGACTCATTCAGATTACATCATTTTTTCCTCTGATTCCCAGGCTAACAGAAACTCAGTTTAGCAGCCCATTTGATCTTGCACCTGGTCAGGAAGCTACAGCAAGAAAAGACATTATACATGCACATTCTAACAAGTAACTCTGGTCTCAAAAGAATAGCAAGAATTCCTTCATCCAGACATCTCAGCTCTGAGTTTGACATTAAAGAATTATACAGTGCTTGAAATATCAGCTTTCCTCCAGCAGAGTGCAATGTGGTTACATTTTTGAAGTTCAACATTTAACAAAGAGAACAAGCATGTGGCTTACATTAATATTTACAAATGACAGAATTATCTACAAAATTCTCTCTGGCTAGGCTGGCAGCCTTCACATATCTTCACAAGTACTTTGGCCTGAAGATTATTTCATGGAGATCATTTGCATCCTTCACCGGAATTTTCCTTTCTGTTCTGCAGTTATTGAAACTGCATGTAAAACATGAAATATCAAATACAGTTATAAGCCTGCTTTAACATGGCTGCATTTCTAGGCCTATGGAAAAAGAATAATGTGTTTATGTAGGATTTATTCTGGAAAAATATATTTATGTCAAGTCAATTCTTACACACACAATGGTTAGTACATAACACCCTGTGGTTAGTACCCAGTGTAGCTGGTAACTGAGATGACATCTGCCATATGGTTAGTACCCATTGTGGATGGTTACTAAGATATTATCCACACTATAGCTAGTACCAAGTATAACTGAGATGTCACCCACACTATAGTCAGTACCCAGTGCAGATAGTAACTGAGATGCCATCCACATTATGGTTAGTATCCAGTGCAGAATAACTGATATGTCATCCACATTATGGCCAGTGCCCAGTGTAGATAGCAACTGATATGCCATCCATGTTATGGTTAGTATCCAATGTAAATGGTACCTGATATGCCATCCACGTTATGGTCAGTACCCAGTGTAGATAGCAACTGATATGCCATCCACGTTATGGTCAGTGCCCAATGTAGATGGTAGCTATGAATCAGGCTTCTTTTCCTAACTCTTTGCTTTACCGATCTGGATTTCTAAACTCTTCCCTTTATTTTTCTCAACTACTTTTCAATCCTTATCAAAAGCACTCCCTTTCTATCTTTTAATTGCCATCTATTTTTACACAAATATAATTAAGAATTTAATCTGACTACAATACCCATAATTCAGTCTGAGACAGAATATTTTGTCTGGTTTCTTCTTGTGCTTTTGAGTTTGATGCCAGATGTGTCAGGACCAGGGAGTGCAGAAAAATGTAATTTACTAGTAGCATGAGCTGCCAAATGGCAAGTTATAAATAACTTTTTAGAGTGAAATTACTCAAATGATTGGTTGCTGGATTGGATTCAAAGTTAGAAGTGCAGACTTATTAAGGTGCTTGAAACCAAGTACTATTATAAAAAAGCAAAAGTTAAAAATAGAGATAAATAAAATGCACAACACAATGTAAAAATAATTATATAATAAAACAGTAATCACAAAAGTCATTAGCCAGTGTAAAAAATTGGTAAGTAACCAAATGGACAAGCTCCTGAAGATGGTACTAGACCTAGTGTGTACTGCACAGTAGTTATTTCAGATTTTGTAACTGTAAGAAAACAGTATTGCCTCTCGATCAGCCAACCTTCAGCTTTTCAATCTTACACTGAAATCTATGTGATGCAATACCACTGATAAGGCATCTGTGGAGCACAATCCTTGCTTTTGCTTTGCTCCTGATTTTAAGGGCTTGCCAAACTTCTTTGTTTCTTTTTAATCCTCAAAAAATGAAAGATTACCAAATATACAAATACTTATGATCAGTGCATTAGAAGATATTAATTGCCCTACCATTTTCACAAACACAGACGCCTCCAGGCCTGCTACCAGCCAGCTTGCTGCCCCAGTTCTGCTATCTATTTTCAGTGAAAGAAAGACTGCACCTGTTTACCCCAGCTACAAGGACCATATATTATGCCATTTCCACTGAACTTCATAATACTAAATGGTTACATCAGTTAAAATGGGGGGTTTTCACTGTCTTCCAACTAGAGCTGCAGTTAAATGTTTTCATTTTAAATCTATTTTTGTTCCCATGGCCACTGAGCTTCCTTCCACCATTGATGCATTCTTACTCCTGCTTTTCATCATCTGAAGACAAGCGACAGCAGAGAGGAGACTCAGGAATCTGGCATTTTCTGTCTTCTTCCTAATAATGGCCCTTCATGGTTGGTAGATGAGATGCTATGCCTGCTATGTTTGACCCCCTAGCATAGCTCTCAACCTCTTAGCAAAAAAAAATCTCAACAAAGCCAAAAATAACAGGGAGATAAACCCCAGAAAAGGGAAAAATTTTAAATACGGGTCTTATAAAAGTAGAAAGTTGCTAGAATAAAATGTCTGGTATTACCATGCGTTTTCTGAAGGAAATAAAGTCTGAAACTGAAATGCCTGTCACTATTTAGTGAACTCATTCCTTACTGATTTGCCACAGAATTCTAGAAAATTACAAATTTTATGAGGAACAGACCAAAAATATGAGAAATAAATCTGGACAGTTGAAAGGTGTGCCCCTTAGTGACCGCATGCTTGTGCTTGTATGAACCTGATACTGCAAACTACAGAGTAAAGCTCTTGTTGATAGATTCACACTGCTCATTCCATGCATTATGTCATGGAGCATAAACCTGCAGTGTAACCCAAATGTATTCCTGAAGTGTACACCTGCAGTCTAACCCCACAAGCATTCATGGAGCATACACCTGCAGTGTAACCAACAGGCATTCATGGAGCATACACCTGCAGTGTAACCCACAAGCATTCATGGAGCATACACCTGCAGTGTAACCCACAAGCATTCATGGAGCATACACCTGCAGTGTAACCAACAGGCATTCATGGAGCATACACCTGCAGTGTAACCCACAGGCATTCATGGAGCATACACCTGCAGTGTAACCCACAGGCATTCATGGAGCATACACCTGCAGTGTAACCCACAGGCATTCATGGAGCATACACCTGCAGTGTAACCCACAAGCATTCATGGAGCATACACCTGCAGTGTAACCCACAAGCATTCATGGAGCATACACCTGCAGTGTAACCCACAAGCATTCATGGAGCATACACCTGCAGTGTAACCCACAAGCATTCATGGAGCATACACCTGCAGTGTAACCCACAAGCATTCATGGATCATATACCTGCACTGCAACCAACAGGCATTCATGGAGCATACACCTGCAGTGTAACCCACAGGCATTCATGGAGCATACACCTGCAGTGTAACCCACAGGCATTCATGGAGCATACACCTGCAGTGTAACCAACAGGCATTCATGGAGCATACACCTGCAGTGTAACCCACAAGCATTCATGGAGCATATACCTGCAGCATAACCCACAGGCATTCATGGAGTGTACACCTGCAGTGTAACCCACAAGCATGCATGGAGCATACACCTGCAGTGTAACCAACAGGCATTCATGGTGCATACACCTGCAGTGTAACCTACAAGCATTCATGGAGTGTACACCTGCAGTGT